>NC_055965.1:1910000-2097500 GCF_018492685.1 Alosa sapidissima | reverse complement strand
GAGAGAAGAGAGAGATGAGATGGAAGGGGCTCCTCAGATGAGAGAGAGGGATGAGAGAAGAGAGGGATGGAGATGGAAGGGGCTCCTCAGATGAGAGAGAGGGATGAGAGAAGAGAGGGATGGCTGGGTGACTATAGTTGACAGCAGATTGCAAAGGACAGCAGAAAATACAGGTGGGTTAGGGGGCAGAAAACACCATTTAGAGCGAAATGATCCATTAAATTGTATGTTTGTTTCCATCATGGAAGGAACAGTGAGAGAGGAAAACCTCTCAGTCTCTGGATTCCTCTTCCCCAAATGGTCCCTATTGGATGGCGCATTATCAGACCGTGTACAGCCGAGAGCCCTGCGCAACATGCAGCACGCAAATAGGTCAAGAAACAATGATGAAAAGAGTTTAGACATTCATAACAGAAAGTTGGCACATCAAAATGATTGCAGCATTCCTGTGCTGAGAGCTGTTTCACACCCAATAATCACACTGTATGAGATATGCTGACAGGGAATAAAGGTCAGTGGCGTTCTCGCATTGTTCGTGTGAATCTTCTGTTTAGCACACTTCACACACGTTGTAAACACAGCCTGAGTTCACCAAACAGACGTCCGTGGTAGCCTGCATAGAGCCATCCTGCCTGAGTGGAGTGACGCGTGAGATGGCTGTGATCAGGCAGACGCTGCAGCTGCCACAGCCAAAGCTCCAGATGAAACCTCCAGACTGCCGTGAGGTGCAGGCCAGAAGAGCCAGTGATCAGACAGCAGGGATGATGAAACCTATCAGCAACAGACAGAGCTACATGTCGCTGTTACACTCAACACTCTGATCTGAACACGTCATGGCTACTTTCGATCAGGGATGGATTACTGCACGGGCCTACCAGGCCCAGGGGCCCAAGAGGTCAGGGGGCCCAGAAGCCCAAGCCTTTGCATGGAATCATTACCTCAATATCAACAAATCATCAATCAATATCAACAAATCATCAACAAATCATCAATAAGTGGGGGGCCCTTAATACATCTGGGCCCAGGGGGCCCATGTTTTCGATGCTATCAGCTGTCATGTCCATGTGTGGGACTAAAAGACTAGGGGTGGACAGCAGTGATTTCCTTCCGTCTGTGAGGCCTTGCTAGGCAGCCTGAAGGTTAGTGTGGTCAGCCGCAACAATGAGTTGTGAAGGGGATGGAATTCATTTTTGAAATCCTGCAATCAGATTTTCTCAAACATTCTGTCACAAACAGACCTGGTCAGAAAGCATGTCCCTCACTTTTAGAAGGAGGGAGAGTGAGAGACACAAACAGAGAATTTTGAAAAAGCAAGCTGTGTTTCAATGTGGCAGACAAATTTGATTTCCTCTTATTACTAGACGAAGCATTTAATGCATCAAGAAGACGGGAAATGGGAAAAAAACTAGCTTATAAACTCCAAAAAGGCTAAAATCCTATGCATAATCAGCAGAGCAATCGGCACTGATGAAAAACAAAGTTAGTGTGCTGTGCGGTCTTTTGGTGATTTTGTTTGTTGAAGCAGTTGAAGATTTCCACCCACAAATCTGAATAATGCACAGCCTAGTGGGTGGCTAAAACATGTGTGTTTATCTGTCATTATTATGACTAAAGTATTAGTTCTAATCTAGGCTATTTGAAATTGTAAATTGTAGAGAAATTCTGTATGAGGAAACCGTTATTGATTCAAAAAGAAAACTTGAGGGTTTAGGAGTCTGCAGTCTCTCTCTCCAACTGTGCCATGATCATTAACATGCTTCAGCATGAACAAGAACAACAATGTGTGTGTGTGTGTGATGGGAGGATTATATAGCGAGGAGCAGTGAATTGCATAATTTCCATCTCCAGGGATGGACCATCATCAGCACACCTGCACTAATCTTACCCCATGCAGTGGGATGGACCACCTGTGCACTGGAATGATCCGCCCTGCTGTGTGGTTCACTCCGAGCTCATTCCCTTTTTCCCACTGAAAGAGCTTTTTAGTTTATCACTCTTATTATCTCTTTATTATCTGCCTACTCCCAGTCTCTCTCTCTCTTTCTCTCTTTCCCTCTCTCTCGCAGTCATTCTGCCTCTCAGACTTCCAGATGCCCTCCATCTCAATACTTATTCATTCAGTCAGTGAATCACTCGCTCATTCAACCTCTCGCTCTTGAAGAGAGCATGCGTTAATTTACCCCATCACTTATTTCATCCACTCCAAGATGTGCTGCTCTCACCTGAAGAGAATCTCAAATAGACGAGAGATAGACAGAAGTGTGAGAGATAGAAGCATGAGAGATAGACAGAAGTGTGAGAGATAGAAGCATGAGAGATAGACAGAAGTGTGAGAGATAGAAGCATGAGAGATAGACAGAAGTGTTAGAGTTAGACAGAAGTGTTGATTCTTTTGATCCGCTCAGTCAGACCCCCCTTCCTTTCCCCTCTCAAGACACTTAAAGTGCTTTACAGTGAAGGGGGAACATCACTAAACACCACCATAAGATGTGCAGCATCCACTTGAGTGATGCATGGCAGCCATTATGCGCCAGAACGCACACCACTGATCAGCTTGAGGAGAAGAGAGAGGGAATGAAATGAATCACACTGGGTGATGATTAGTGGGCCAGATTGAATGAGCCAGGTTGGGAATTTAGCCAGGACTCCGGGGATCCCACTACTCTTTGTGACAAGTGCCATGAGATTTTAAAGACCACTGTACTGGGACATTGAGATGGGATTTTTTGGTTTGATTGCCACCTAAGTCACCCAAGAGCACTCCCAGCAGGTACTTAGTTTTCCCGGGTGATCTCCCATCCAACTACTGACCAAACCCACCGCTGCTTAGACCCAGCTGAGGCAGCTGAGTCCACTGGTCTGGCCACAGGCTGCTGTGTATGACAAATCTGATGACAATGCACAAACATACAGGCAGACTGACTGACACACACACACAGAGTTGCAGTTAAATCTGTATTTTTTCTTCTGCCTGCTTTATATTGATTTACTAAAAGCTTTCCTATTGTGTCCCTAATGGATGTTACAAGTGCACAAATTGAGGGGAGGGTGTTTAAATCTTCTTCCGACTTGAAAATCACGACATCAGTATTGATCGTCCACGAATGAGAATGAATGCATAACCTCAGTGGATGAGTTTATTTGCAATTCATTAGTTACAGCTACACTGAAAAGCGCAAAACAATTAACTACATAAATGAAATGCCATTATCCGCTTATGACAGATGTTTTCTTTTTAAATAGGAAAAAAAAGCTGTTTGAAAGGAACACATCCCCTGTGTGTTTGCCTGGTGAACTCCCCAACACGCAAGACCAGCTTATTCAAATAGGCCATTTCTTCCCATTTCAGTGAGAACGGTCTCTTCTTAAACAATTTCAGGGAACCTGCTGGGTGAGCAGTCAGGCAGCATGACACAGCTCTAAATCATTCTGCCTCGTGAGCTCTCAGGGGTGCATTTAATCTCCTCCTCTTAGATGGAGGGAGTGAGAGTTTTGGAAAAGCAAGCTGATTGACTGTGTTTTGGAGATGTAGCAGAGAAATTCATTTACGGATATTTGCAGAACATAGCAAGAGAAGTGCAATGCTAATGGACAATGCTAATTAACATGGTGGTTTTGGCCTTCAGAATGGAGAATGGAGCCTAAGCTGCACTGTTCAGGGAATATAGCAAATGCAATCAGAGGTTTGAAGTCACTGCCTTCTGTTTGTAATTTCAGACAAACAAAAACTGAACTACTATCCCACACTATCCCACACTCAGACAGACTCATGCATTGGCTCATAAATTATTTCATTATTGTGTCATCTTGTTAGTGACATCCAAAACAAGAAACAGCTATAAGCCAACTGATAAATTAGGTCAAAATAAGTTCAATAAAATGGGGAGAGGGGAGCATTCACACATTTGTGGGCCCAAATGAGCAGTGCTACTGCCCCAGTGAGTGCCCAGCTACGGACATCCCGAGCTCCTGTCTCCACCACCACCACGGCTGATGTTTAGTGAAGTGGAAATGCAAATAATAACGATGGCAATCATGGACAGAAACTTGGTCATGCCATGTCTACAAGTCTGCTTTTCACACTTTGGTATACGTAACATGTACAGTATATGTCACAATGGGTTTATTTCAATATTAAACTGAAAACCGGATAAATTGACAGCTTCTCTCTCTCCCTGTCTCACCCCCCCTTCTCTCTCCCTTTCCCTCTCTCACCCCCCCCCCCCTTAGCTCTCTCACCCCCCCTTCTCTCTCCCTTTCCCTCTCTCACCCCCCCTCTCTCTCTCTCTGTCTCGCGTGCTCCTCTGTTGAATGTTTACAAATGATAACAAATGTCTGAATAACTACACATTATGTTGGTTCGTGTTATCCATCCATCATTGCATTTAAGCATAGTAAAATTGTATAGCCTATACTGTTACAGAACACCTATAGGTTAGCAGGTTTATTTCTGCTTCTAGTCCCATTTATATGACCTTCTCTCTTTCACTTTGTCTGTGGTTCAAAAGGTTAGTTTAGTTTGTTTGGTCTGTGTGAATCAGGTTATGTGAATTAAGACACCAATACATCAAGGACAAAATAGCAAACAATTTGAACAAATAGTTGTAATGTGCTCTGATTTTGATGCAAAGCTTCATATTGTAGGCCTATCTAGGAATGCATCCATTCTGCAGGTTGCATGTATGCCTATCTGAAACTACTGTACATGATTTAAAACCCACCATGTAAATGTGTGGATAGTTATCGACCGTCTGTTTGAAATAACCTGCTGAAAAGTAGGTAGAATCAATGACCAATGAATGTGTTACATACGAAACCTTTGTCGTACAAAGAAGCAAAAGAAGGAGAAAAGCAAAAGTAACAAGGAAACAAACACTTATTTGTCATGGAAAACATGCTTTGTGTTTGTTGTGGGGTATGACGCTAACTTCAGTTTGCCTGACAAAACCTCTCTAATTATTTTCATCCACAGGCTTTTGGGTATAGAAAATGAGTCACTAATTACAGAACAGTCGATGACTTCCTTCCTTCTGACCCCTTCCCCATCCCTCTTACCAAGCTGACCATATCAAATTGAATTGTTTTACTTGTTCTAAATACATTTTAAAGTCTAGTTGACTGATTTGATGCTGTTAGTTCTTCACACATATTTAGAGGCTCGGCGTATTTACTTTAGTGCTCATTAATAGCCAGTGGGGGGTTCACTGCAGGAGTGCTGAGCCTTGATTACCATTAATGAACTCATTGGATGGTTTGTTAACAAGGTCATTAGTATTCCGCCTGTGATGTGTATGCTATGTGTGAAAGATATTAATGTGTTCCAAGGTTTTCTTTACACAGTATTATAAGAATCATTATGTGTCAAGGGTCAGGAGGGCATGTAGAGGGACGCTAAGTCGCTAACTGGACAGTCTTAGCTTTTAATGGGAAATCATTTTGACCGAGGTGAAAGCCACAGAAAGCAATAAGCTTCTTTTAAATTCCTACTGAATTGAAGGCTGTGTGTGTGTGTGTGTGTGTGTGTGTGTGTGTGTGTGTGTGTGTGTGTGTGTGTGTGTGTGTGTGTTGCATCAGCACTGCCTGTGTCTCAGTTGCCCTGCCCTGATAGCAAAAGCAACTGTTACAGATCCAGGGAGAAAGCTGTCAGCACAAAGAATTGGATAGCTGAAGCAAACACTAACCCTGTGGACCTGAAGAAATATGGCAGGCAGTATCCTGCTTGGAAAGGAAAGCGAGCAAGAAATTGCCCCAGAAATGACATGGGGCAGGTAGACCCATTTAAATGGCTTAAGGAGCAAAGCCTCACCTTCAGATGACACCAGCGGTCAACAATCAGAGGAAGAGAAATCATATAGGAGAGAGGGGAGATAAGACACTTCTTTGGCAGAAAGATGCTAATCTCCAAGAGCAGGTAGCTGGATTCGTAGGACACTGTCTTCTTGATATAATGTGCTGGACAGGAGATACTCACCTCACCTGGAAAAAAGCCTAGTGACTCGTTTCTGTCTTTGTCCAGTCCAACTCAACATCACCACGCAGAACACAGTACACTTAAAAGAAACAGTATTTCATTTCACTTGTAAATAGACAATGCAATTCTTAGACTGACACTGTCTGCATATTGTCTAGAGGTCAGACACAAAGATAACGAGTTTCTCTGTCCTTGGATTGACAAAATTATCATTCTGACCGTACAGCCTGAATTAACAAGCCTTGCTCTAAAGCCTTTGTGTTTTTCATGGTCTAAACTTAAATGAACTATGAATGTATGAATTGTTATTCTTTACAGATTTCAACTTTCAACTATTGTGACTACAAATGAAATATGGCCATCAGCTGGCATCACAAGGCAGATAAGTGAAAGGAAATGGTGGAATTCAGGTTGGCTAATTCTGCACCGGCTGCTTTGGAGATATGCTGTTCTGAGCAATGATTGACAGCCTATCAGTTACAGCTACGGCTCAGTGGTGACAGCTGACTGTAGGTAAGGAATCATTTGATCACCAGACAAAATCAAGAATACAGACAAAAAGCCTCACTTTTAGAAAGCTACTGTACGTGATGCCAAAAGCATACCAACGCCTCCTCCACTCTACATGGCTGGAAAAGGTTGGCATGAGGACCAAAATCCGACGACCTTTCTGCAGAAGCACAACAGAGATCCTCCTGACTGGTGGCATGGTGTGGAATCTGTACTGCCAACAACCGAACAGAGAGAGTCATACAGACAGCCCAGGGCAGCAGTGATGTGAGCTTCCCCCCTCCCTCACCCTAACCCCACACTGTCTCAGCTACTGCTGTCTGGCAAGCAGTATCAGCAGGTCACCAGACTGATGGACAATGAGGTAAACACATATCATGAGGTGTAACAATTAATTACTTTTGAATCTTATACTACTCGAGATGCATTATCGGCAGTATAGGGAATGGGTGACACTTAAAATCATCTTTACACTTTCAAGATTTCTTTTATTTTTATTTACTCATGCACTTGCGTACAATTACGAAGGAAGTAAGGTTTCTCCTGAACCAACAGTGTGCATAAATAATTGAACACATAGGCTACACAAAACCCAAATCTCCTGCTGGTGGGTCATACGAGATGCCACTAGTGAGAGAAGTGTCTTGCACAATTGGTGGTAAATTGTTTAGTGTGTGGGTGACTGTGTGTGCACACAGCCTGAATTATGAAGCTGTTAAGAAACTGTACCATCCTAGTGCAGGAACCCCTGGACCTCATCCCTGGAACTCATCCCTGGACTTCCTCCCTGATGCAAGGAGAACAGGCTGTGGAAAGGACACAGTGCATGTGCATTTGTTTTGGAGCCCAAGGACTAGCAACAGGCAAAGACAATCTCCAAAGAGCTATACTGACTAGGTAATGTTTCAGGATTCTTGCGAAATATCTCTGACTCGCCGTTAGCCAGACTGCAGGGCTGGTTTTCCACCTGTAAGGCGCTGCCAGCTATGCTAGGCCCATGATTCTCCCTATTACACGTTTGTTTACCATCAAAATGACTTTGAAATTACTTTTTTTCTGTTATATTAAGGTAAAAAACTTTGGAACTTAGAAACGCTAGAGGCTGGTTGAAGACCTCTGGCAGGGATGGGAGCGGGACACTAGTGACCTTCCCTGCAAGGGATGCAGTAGGTTAGAACACTGTCTGGTCCCCTGTAGGAGGTGATGAGGGCCGGATTGGGTAGGTTAGCCCACTTAAGCCTGGATGCAGCCACTGTTGGGCCTTCTTGACGAGAGATTCCTGAAATCAGTAATAATTTCCCTGGTCCTCTCAACATTCAGGAGACTGTATCTGTTGCTCCACACTGCTGTGGTCTGATGGTGTTGAAGGCCGAGCTGAAGTCAATAAAGAGGAGTCTGGCGTGTGCATCAAGGTTCTCCAGAAGGGACAGGGTGAGGTGGAGGGTAGTGAAGACTACTTCAGATGTGGACCAGTCGGTTCTGTATGCAAACTGTAAGGGGTCTAGGTTTGTGGGAAGGCAGGCTTTAATAAGTTGCACGACCAGACACTTGAAACACTTCACTGGCAGCAGCCTAGGGGGGATTAACATTGGAGCAGGCACTCTTCACCCTGGCTGGAGGAAGCTGAATTAGTTCCCTGGGTGCTGTTATCATTTCCTGTGCTGCGCTGGTAATGGAGGCCTGGAAGTGTGTGTAAATTGATTGAGTCTGTCTGGTAAGGAGGGGTCATTACAGCATGTTGGGAAGGCAGGCCTGTGGTCTGTGATGACCTGAAAATGTTGCTACAGGCTGTGTGGATCCATGTGGTCACTGAAATGATTGTTGAGATTCTGCCCATACTTCCTCTTTGATCCCACAGGACAGATTCAATTTGGCCAGTCTGTATGTGACAGTACTTGCAATCTTGTACATTTTAAATCACATTATCATTTGAAAGGTGAACTGAATCAATGCAGGAAAGTTAATGATTTGCCACTTCAGACATTGTTTTTATTTAGTTAATAAAACCTTTACTGGCTCAACAACCACATTCCATGAGATACTTAACTTTTAAAAATAAAGGAGCCATTTCAAATTGTTAGACTTCCTTTTATTGACAATCTGTGTATATGTTTTACTGCAGAATATTGTGTGATGTTACTCATTCTACATCTCAAGCAATTACTACACACAAAATAAAGTTTAACCAACGACAATAAAAAACTGTGAAGTGCTGTGCCTATTCATGGAGAAATGAATAATCATCCGGAGTGGGAAAGACAAAGACAGCAAAGGAACTGAACAGCATAAACACAAATAGATCATCTTGCATCCCTTCAATATAAATGAGTTTTTAGAGAGCTGGTTAGAGAGCCGGTACATGTGTAAGGCCTACTGGCCTGCTACAATAACAGTTTTCTAAAGCATATTCTAAAGCCCCATAAAATGTACTAGAATTCTAATGAACTGAAACCAATGAAATAATTCATCAGTCTAATTGAATTGAGACTGCGGTGAGGGATTGTCTGATTTCCAAGATCCCTTAGAGACTATTAAGAAAGCAATCAGTATGCATTAATTCAAATTAAGCAGATTTCCTGTTGCCATCAATGAACACATAATACATCTTTTTTTTTTTAATTCATTGAAAATAAAAAGGACAAAAGAGCTGTTTTCAATAATATACACAGTATATTAATCCAAATGTAAATAGATTATACTGTTTTAATTTTTAATTTGGGAGAGGATTTTCTTTAAAAAACACAAACTAGAGAGGCAAAATAAAATCTTCCCTAACAGAAAGTTTAGCATAACTTCACTCTTTATGCAACAAAGCCACATTAACAGTATGCATCAGTGAAGTCATGTGGACACTGAACAGTCTGTTTTTAAAGGTGCAATTTGTGGTTTTTGTTTTCCAAAATATTTTTTGGACTTGCCAGATTGGTACATGTTTGAAGGTGCATACAAATGATAGTATTTTACATGGCTCCTCAGTGTTTTTTTTTTTCCACCATCAATCTGTATTTTACAGGGAATGTTAACATTCCATAAAAATATGCACACAACACTTTATTTTCCTCATTGCTTTAAAACAACACAACATATTCCACATTTCAAGGTGAGTAATTAAGGTTACGTGTATTTTAGTCACCAATCACTGGCCCAGTAGGAGGGTAATGTGGTCAGACTTTCCTTCAGGTACTTGTTGAAGTGGGTAAAACGACTGGGTGATGTAACAGATATTTTATTAAGGACAGAAGCTTTTTTTATGAATCTCTATCACAATTTCCCTTGAAGGTCTTAACTTGGACTTTGACCTGAAATTGTTTTCATGATTTAATGTGATGCTTTGATCAGTGATGCATTTTCATCTTGGAATGATAAAATCACTATGGCTCAGTCCTTGCAAATAAATCAGTGGATAAATCCAAAGTTGAATGATCTAACTTACCTTACCTTGCAGTAGCATAGAATCAATCTGTATGAAATGATGACTGTCCTTTCTCACTACAAGTAAATCACCAAGGACACATGACTTATCTTAGATTGTGTTTACTGTGTGTGTTTGATGAAGATTCATCATTGACTGAAATGAGAGATTTTCATAAAACGATGTATTATGTGTATGTGTTCTACCGTAGAATATGACAGTGTTCCATCATACAATATTAAGACCTGTGTATGCCATACAAATAAATACTGCCCTTGGGCATGATTTTGCAAGAACCAGTTTTACTGATAACAATGACTAGTCTTCAAATTCCCAGTGAATTGGCAGCAGCAGACAAACGCAGGCCCTGGGTGTCCCTGAGATTTGTCCCAAATAATTCTAGCATGCGCAGCCTGCAGCATGATTCCTCATCTAAGGTTGTGTGTAACCTGTTTTTACCTTAAAGACTAGAGGTGGTAGACAGAGGCCTCTCTTGAGTGGCAATGAACAGCCTTTACTTTTAACCGTGGAATAGCCTAGGCTACTTAAAGAACTATCGTACTTCTGAGTCAGTCCAGACAGCGTTACTGTGTCTTCATTATTGGGGAGCAGATACTGCAACCCCCCCCCCCATCCACCCACCTACCCCCTAATAACGCCTCTGCTTTAGAGTTTAGTTTGTGTCTGTGAATGTACGTACAGTATATGCATCAATTAAAACATATTTTATACATCATAGGAAATCAATCATTGATATATTTTCATTGTTTAAGCTTCCACAGATGGATTATGATGATTCTTTGGCTGATAATAACGCCCAGTGCCCAGTGATGGCAACTGCATAAGTTTTTGTCGTTAGACAAAGTTCCACCATCTTGATGAAAAGCAGGCTTAGCAAGGGAACTTCCCAGGGCTCTGAAATGCTTATCATTGAGATCTAGCCAGCAATGGTCTAGCCAGCAGGTGAGTAGTTCTATTTGAGGACTAAATGCCAGACTATGAGGGGACGAGGAAGGGTCTGCTGGTGCCACAGCTGCACTGGCCCAACTGATGCAATGGGATGTGGCAGGGGAGTAGTGTCTGACATTAGGCTACAATCAGAGGCGGACAGAGTACACAGCTTCATTACTTGAGTAAAAGTACAGATACGCTTTGCTAAATTTTACTCAAGTACAAGCAGTCAGATGTCTACTTAAGTAAAAGTACTTAAGTACTTGTTTTTAAAAGTACTTGAGTATCAAGAGTACAAGAGTAGCCTACATTTTCTAAATATTGCATTGCTACTGCCACCAGTCCCGGCGGCATGGGGGGGCTTTGGGGGGCCAGGCCCGTCCTGGAAGTCATCTGTGCCCACCCTGGACGAGCTTGGATGCTCCAACCAACCCCAATCCCCTAGATTGATTTTGAACACTTATTAAATGTAGGCCTATATTATACGTTTGTCAATCTAGCAAGTAGCAAATAAAACTTGTAAAATCGGTATTATTCCGTAGCTAATCAATCAGGAACATTAGATAAGCCCATCACCTAAATGGAGAGGAGGTTACGTGGCGCAGTCTACTTCACTCAGGGACGGATCATGGCTTGTGCCAAGTGTGCACGTGCACAGGGGCCCTCAGCCAATGGGGGCCCTCAGATAAAAAAAAAAAATTGCCATGAATTTAGGCTAGATTATGCCCGGTGCTTCTGTCTGTTAATTTGCGGCATAACTGAATTGTATTATGGTATTATGGAACCGCGGACCGAAAGAAAAATAAATTAAATGTTTTCCTGATCAATAAATACTTCTTAATTCATAAAATATAGAGGTATAACATTAGGTGGAAGTGGTAGGCTATGAGTGCTCATACAATGTGTATGCGTGTTTGCGAAAGTGAAACTGACACTGAACCACTCGTGGGTAGGTGAATGAAGTGGATTCCTGCAATGTTCATGAAAACTGGATAGCCTAATAAATCGCGACTTGTTGCTGGCTGGTTGTAGGCCTGCAGGTAGTAGGTAGCAAATAGCCTATGGCGATGCCGATGACAGATAGGCCTACACTTATTTCACTCGTCTCGCTGTGCTGGAGTGAGCGCATAATTAGGGAGATGATCTGCATCTCCATTTGCCAAACGCTATAGTTTTGCTAACATCTCCACTGTTAACGTGAAATATGTCTCCATGCATGTAGTGTCAAGCAGCAGTGAAGTGAAAACCTTATCATGCAGGTAGCCAATGTTCACGTCACCTGAGTCAGACAGAAAACGGGCCCTGCTTGCTCTGTTTGTTTGCCCCTTCCAAACTGCGTTAAAAGGGTATATTTAACAGCCAGAATTTCGAAATTTTCCCGGGGAGACACCCCCGAATCCCCCGTAATACGATCAGCACCACCTCTCACAAAATACTATCAACGTCCCTGCTACCGGTCCGTCAGAAATATGACAACTGTTGTCCGGTCCGTTTAGTGAAAAATAAACGTCGCGGTCAGGGGGGGCCTTTTTTGATATTGTGCACAGGGGCCCATATTTGTTTAATCCGTCCCTGACTTCACTTCTGCACTAACCCCTGTCATCCGATGACAAATATAGTTTATCGGCTCGCAGGTAGGCTATATCTCGTATCGTAGTTAGTAGAAGTATGCCTAGTAGTTTCTGGGTTTGTTTGATAGCGTTAACCTTTACAGTTTTTTTCTTCTGACCTAGTCGGAGAACAGGAGCTTACCACTCCAGGGCCGAAGTTATCCGTAACTTCGGGGCTAACTCCCTAACACTCTATCTGAAAGTGGTTAGCAAATGAACGAGGATTTGGGTTTTATCTGCGGATTTATTTTTGCATTATTTTGAATATGACTAGCTCCAGTCTTAACAGCACGTCTACTTTTTCCACACGCATCTCAGTTCTAACACACATATCCCCTCTCGCTTTCTCTCTCTCCATCCCTGCGCACAGGGCTTTCTTAAAGGAGCTGCACCATTTTACAACAATTGCATCTACATTTTCATATTGGAATGTTTTGTGTGTAAGCTGAAACTACCTTGATCAATTTAAGTTCCAGTGCCCCCCCTGGAAAGGTTTAATGCCCGTCCGTGAATTTGTGTCTGCCGCCGGGTCTGACTGCCACAGTGCTTACATTTATGTACAGAAACGTCCTACATGGAGTTATGAAAAATGTTAATGTTAATACCTTGGAGAATGTAAAATGAATTGGAAGTAAAATCAATTGAAGCGAAAACTATCTTTAACTTGTTCAGAAAATTGAAATAGTCTGACGAGGTGGGGCCACAGGTTGGCACATTCCCGGGATGGACCTGCTGCGTCTTCATCCATTGTTTCATCCATGGTTTCGTCTCTTATCTAAATCTGACCATGGAGTTGACTTTGGCGGAAAGCTGAAGGTGATTGCTGATAGGCTGTCCCAATCAGTGGCGCTTGCACAATCCAATCACGTTTGAGAGGGAAACAACAAATTGAGGGTTTCCGAGATTTTTCTTTTTTCCTTTTTTTTAGAAGTAGTAACGGGTACTCACGGTTATGCATAGAAATGTAGTCGAGTAAAGAGTACAATATTTACCTCTCAAATGTACTTAGTAAGTAAAGTCATGAGTACTCCCCAAAAATGATACTCGAGTAAAGTACAGATCCCTCAAAATTGTACTCAAGTAAATGTAGGCCTACTCCGTTACTGTCCGGCTCTGGCTACAATACAGCATAAGCGATGCTTGATCATAACATGCTACCCTATAATGTTGTAAAAGGCTATTCTTATATTTGTTGAGGAACTTTCTTCAGTGTGTCTGAACAGCAGGAATGTTTGGCAGTCCTTCATGTGACTCTCCACAGCATCACATTAGCCGGCTTTAGACCGTCGAGCCAAAGCGAGCTAGGCCAGGCCGTGCCGGGGCTAATTGCTTTCACACCTTCAGGTGCTGGTGCTAGTGTAACTGGTGGCACTTGGGGGCTATATTGGTGCTACTGGCCCCTGATTTCTGGCCCACCCTAAACGTTGGGCCACTTGGTGCTAGAGCGGGGCTAGGGGTGGGGTCAAGGTGAAGGCGGGGCAACCCGTTGTTGTGTGTGAAGTCGAGAAACATGAAAGAATGGAATGGCTATGAAAGCACAGCATTGCTAGTACAACGAGTTAAGAGATAGTGGTTACGTCCGTATTAAAGATGTTTGCCTGTCAGTAGGCTAACTCTGTCCAGAGGTCGCCATGTAGCACAGTAGGCTAAAATTAAGTGAACTTATGAGTTAATTAACATAGACAAGCGTCCCACTAAATTATTCCTGCCAGTGTGTTTTATGCTATCCATAGTGTGGAATAGCCTATAGGCTACTTAAAGAACTATCGTAAAAGCTCCAATTTCAGTTTCAGCCCCTTTCGTTCAGAAATTCTAAAATAAAGATGTTTTTTAATACATAACATTTGATAAATTAACCTTACATTTTCCAGTAGCCATAGATGTGTATATTTGAACAGTCTGGTTTAGTTCTTAGCAGGAGCATACTGCCTTCAAAATCCTATTTTCTTTACTGTGCTCTCGGAGTTTGGTGCTGGGCTGGTGGGTGGCCACTCACGGGGCACATCTTCATGAAATCAAAATTTCTCCGGAGCTCCAAGTGGATTTGTATGCATAGCCTTACAACCCACATAACAATTTTTGGTTCACTAAAGGTTCCGGGAAGGTTCACTGCAGGTTCGCAGAAGGTTCTTTCCGAAGTTTTCTGAACGTTCAGCGAACCGTCAGTGCAGGTTTGCAGTTCCTTCAGCGAACCTTCCCGGAACCTTTAGCGAACCAAATATTGGGCACTACTAGGCTACTACTACTAGTAATAATAATAGGCGATGATAATAATAATAACTAGAAAAATGTAATTCCAGGGAATTACCATTGCATGTAAATGCAAAAAAAAACTGCTGTGTATACTGTAACATTACTTGCAGTATGGTTATTCAGATTACATAGACTTACAGTATTCTTGAAAACCACTTACTTGGTTAGATGTTATCTTAAGAGTATATGATAGTCAGTACAAATAAAATTGTTAATTCAACATTGATCAACATTCTTTGTTTTAATACAGTACTGCAGAAACAACAGCAGTTGGAACTGCTGTCACACACTAGTGGAACACACTAAAGAACACTTAACAACCAATGCAAGCTTGAAGTCAAAAAATCTGTTGTTGAAACTAATTTTAACCAATAATGATCAGGGAGAAACCAGATGTCTTCTTAATTTGCATTCTTACAGAACTTCTCTTATCTATCTATTTATCAGTTTTAATTCTGAACTGGCAGCAACAGCTAGAGGCCTCAGTTAATAATAGGTCAAATTTGATGGTGATATACACTGAAGAATAAAAGAGTCAGCCCTTCAGATGATCAGTTTTAGACAGCACTTAGGTTAGAATCTTATTTTTCACACAGCACAGATAGATGATAGATAGATAGATAGATAGATAGATACTTTATTGATCCCCAAGGGGAAATTCAAGGATCTCAGTAGCATACAGACATCACACACAACATGCACTTACAGCAGAAATGGTAAACATAAGTATAAGTATAAACATATAACTAAACTCCACTGTACAATAAAGACAGTAGAAGATAAGAAAGATAAGAAAACTAACAAAACGAAATACTAAATACACTATATAAATGAAATTAAGAAAGTCCAATGTGCTTGGGGGTGATCAAGCATAAGACGCTTGTAGTGACAGGGCCGGGACTGGTAAGGTGCTAAAGGGAGTGAGTGTCATGGTGAAGGTGCAAACAGTAGTCCAACCATAGTCCTTAGTTATGTGTGCATGGCAAGGTGCTCAAGAGAGTGTGTGTCATGGTGAAGGTGCAAAAAGTAGTCCAACATTAGTCCAACAGTGCAAGAGTAAGGTCTAGAGACCAGCATAAATAATATGGACAAATAGGAGAGTAAAGTATAATGTAGACAAGGTAAAATAAAAAAACTATTTCAGTGCAAGAACAGGTTGAGGTAATAGGGTTATAGCCATTCATTCATTCAGTATTGTAGCAGAAGCCTGACCGCAGCCATTGATCATGTGTGCTAATATAGCATGAAAAACAGTGTAGCAGTAAAACAGTAGTGAAAACATTAGGCTGTGTGCATTAGTAAAACAGTAGTAAGCAGTAGTGGGCAGTCAGTACTCAAACATGGACATGGAGAGGGTGGAGAGGCAGACAGACTAAGTAGAGAAGTCTATCTCTCCTCTTCCCTTTAGTGAGGCATTGAACAGTTCAATGGCCCTAGGAACAAATGACTTCCTCAGCCTTTCAGTTGTGCATGGCAGTGAGTGAAGTCTCCAGCTGATCAAGTTCTTTTGGTTTTTGATAGTGCTGTAGAGCGGATGACATTCATTGTCCAAGATGTTGATCAGTTTGTTTAGGGTCCTTTTGTCAGATATTGAAGTGATGCACTCCAGTTCAGCTCCCACTACAGAGCCAGCCTTCCTTACCAGCCTGTCAAGTCGCCCAGCATCCTTCTTCTTTGTGCTTCCTCCCCAGCATACCACTGCATAGAAGAGGGCGCTGGCCACAACAGACTGATAGAACATCCTGAGGAGCTTGCTGCACACATTGAAGGACCGCAGCCTCCTCAGGAAGTACAGCCTGCTCTGTCCTTTCTTGTAGAGTGCATCAGTGTTGGCTGACCAGTCCAGTTTATTGTCCAGGTGGAGACCCAAATACTTGTAGGTGCTTACCACCTCCACATTGACCCCATCAATTTTTTACAAAAAAACGCCATCTTTTTTCTATTGAGAAGGGTCTTGACATTACTGGTTATCCAAGGCTTGTTATTTGGATAGCAGCGTACAGTCCTTGTGGGAACAACAATGTCCATACAGAAGTTCAGATAGTCAGTAGTGCAATGTGTGACCTCCTCTAAGTCCTATCCATTCAGTAGCACACTCCAGTCAGTGGACTCAAAGCAGTCTCTCAAAGCCTCATCCGCTTCCGGTGTCCACTTCCTGAAGGTGCGCGTGGCAACTGGTAGCCTCTGAACTTTTGGCTTGTACAGATTGGCTTGTAAAGATTTAAGAATGGGTGTAATATGATCTCTCTTTTTAGTCTTGGTTAACAGTCTAGCAGCAGCGTTTTGAATTCATTGAATCTGTCTAATGGACTTCTTAGGGAGGCCAGTTAGGAGACTGTTACAATAATCCCTACAGGATACGTGCAGAGAAGGGGGGCTACAGGGGCTCCAGCACCTGCCCTTTTGCCCCTTTGATGTCCAAGTGCCCTTTTGACAAGACCCGTTTTTTACTTTTTAAAATGTGTAACGTTTAATGAAGTAGGCTATCAAACCCGTTTTAACCATGTCATGGTCCATCCATTTCAATAACCTGGCAGCTTCGAAAAAAATCAAAGGCTGAACATTCATAATTCTGTTTAGGTTACTATGTTATAGTAGCTTAGGTTAGTAGACCTAGTTCATAAAACAGAGTAGGCAAACCTTTTCTAAATCGTCATAAGCCGACGACATATGCTAGGCTACTGTAGTTGTTTAACTAACCCAACTCCACACGTCGTTCTCTGTTTACAGTAGGCTACATTACACGTCATTTCACTCAGTGGCCACACGCACAGCATGTGAATCTGCAAGACACCAGCTTGCTAATGGTGGTAGTTCACTGTGATAAACATTAAAATTATAGCCTGACAAGCCAGACTAGGCAATAACATATTTGCTGCCGCTAGGGTGCGTCTAGATTTCTAGGCTATTAAAAATTGGCTTTGAATTTAATCAATAAGATGTAGCCTTATAGCCTATGATCTCTGTGTAGACAATAGCCTAATGAAAACTGAAAAGAACTATCTGTCTGTGCCCTGCCTACAATAGGCCTACAGTACATGCACTCCTATTAAATTTTCAGAACCAAGGAGAGAAATGAGAAAAATGTGTTAAATAAAGTTAACACGTTTTCTGAAAATTTTGTTCCATGTGCCTTTTTTTTATTTGAGCCCCTGCCTCTTCAAAGGTCTATGCACGCCCCTGAAAGCATGAATAAGCTTTTCTAAATCCTGTCTACAAACAAAATGATAGCTATGTTTTTGAGATGCCAAAATGCTGATTTAGTCATGCTTTTGATGTGATCAGTCATAGTCAGGTCCCCATCTAAGATGACTCCCAAGTTTTTTACTTGAGTCCTAGTTGTAAGTGCTTTAGATTCTAAGTAAGCACCTATTTGTGTTCTATCATCTTTGTTACCAAATAAAATAATCTCAGTTTTGCTCTGATTAAGATGTAAAAAATTCTGCTGCATCCAGGCAGGGACATAAATTTGCCTGATGGCATAAATTATGCTACCTGTGCTTGCATATGTGTAGATGCCATGTGTCATGTCATGTTTTTGGTATGAGTTTGATATGGTTTGTCATGTGGTGGGTGAAGAGTTTGTTGTCTGTGTTAAACAGAGAGGAGTGGGTGTGGAGGTGGACACAGGCTGTATGCAGAATGTTAATATTAACATTTGATGTCCATTCAAAGTCGGTTTTCTTGCAAACCACTTATCACAGCAGCACAATTGTATAGCTCCTGTTGTGCAGTTTCACATGACAGGCATGTGATATCTGTGTGATGAGAACTCTGTGAGCAATTCAACTGAGAGAAATCGGTGTGAATTTGCAACCAAACACACAGATTAACAGATGTGTGTGCAAACCAATGCTCATCTACAGCTATCAAAACAGCTTTCAATGAGAAGATTTCAAATTCCAAATGAATGGATTTGCGTTGTGAGCCAGCAGACAAACATCAATGGCCATCTGTCTCAGTGTGTTTGGAAGCCAAGATCATCCTTTCCAAGCATGCTTGGGGACTACACAGAGATGGATATCATCCCCTAATCCGATCACATGACCATAATAAGGTTACATGAACATTGACTTCATAGCGGATCACGTCAGTTCAAGATCCAGGAGCAAAAATCCCTGTAAACACAGAGAAATATTTGGAATAATGGCACGAATCTGAAAAGATTCTCAAAATAATCTCAATCTCATTTATTTGTGTAAAAATAACAAACAAGAAATGGCACGCTCAGCCACTGGACAACAAGTCTGCTGTACTGCGCGCATAAAGATTTAACACTGCCATGACACGGTCTGAAGAGGTCTCACTGTTGCATCTCTTGTCTTGGCAAAGCAACCAAAGTTCTTTGATACATTATTGAGAATGCTATGCACACTCTCTCACATCCTTTGTATCCCCCCATCCCTGTGTCTCCAGCTCTATTAGGAAGGGATTCAATGCTCAAGGGGATTATTTCAGACATTACAGATGCGTATTCTAGCATGCCTGTCAGGCATGTACCACACCTCTCTGTGCTATGGAATTTAGAGTGTAAATAAACAATACAGAGGATGCAGTAACAAGGGGCTCTATCACACCATTCCTATGAAGGTCAATAAGATTGCATACTCACATCAGACTTTCTAAAAAATGTTGTTTTGTATCCATTCGTCGCAATCCTTCCACCACGGCTTCAACTTTGATTAATGGCAGTGTTAGATGACCCCAACAGCATTGGGTATGTGTATGAGGCCAGAGTTGGCACTGACCCCAACACAATTGACCTGTCGCTAAGTGCCACCCTTAGAACGCTGATGAGCCAATGACAGTCCAGCCTCAATGGGACTCGGACATAAGCTCGGACAACTCCATAGGATACAACAGGGAGGAGGCATAAAATGACAAATTAATGGTTATTTATGTAGTTTATTGACATTAAAAAAAAAACGACGGATAACCATGGTCAAACGTTTTGCAGGGGGACGTGTAATACTGATAGCCCGTACCCCGAGAGGCTAGAAAACGGGGTATATTTTCATCAACAGTAGCCTACAGGATGTCTCTCGCGTTTGCAACAGCTCAACGTAATGTAGGCTACTAAGCCAACAACGTGGGCACAGGTTCCCTGTTAAATCCCAAGATGAAAATGCTCATTAACCAACTCTTTTAGTAAGAACCAATTCTTACTACATCAATATTAACGTAACCTAACATATCTTAGTATCAATCTTCCATTAGCTAGCTAGCTAGCATTAACGTCAGTGGTTTTTGCACAGTGATTTGCACGGCTACTCGCCACAACTGCTTGTCACCTTGTATGTATTCTAAAGTTTTGAATACACCCCTCCATAGCATAATTAAGTCCCTTTTGATAGCTTCTGGTGGATAGTAAATCCTTTTTCGACCAAAACGTCCTCAAAGCCTGCTTTCATATACTGTCAGCTGCCATTGTCCACAATGTATTTCTAATCAAATCTGGTTTGTTTGTCCAAAGTTTTCACATGGTAACAATGGGGGGCGGGGCTTAGCGACAGGTCAATTGGGTATGTGTATGAGGCCAGAGCCACACAGAGGGCAATGGCCATTTTGGCTAACATCACTCACCCACTACACTCTGGGCCAGATGTACTAACGCTTTTGCGCCCATTTCAGGCATATTTGTTTCGCAATGTGCGTGTAAAATCATTGTGAGGTATGTACAAACAGGCCGCAATGATGTAAAAGCGCAAACTGCCTGTCGCGGGAGCTGAAAGTGGCAGATTGCGATTGTCATGTCATGCATATGCATTCATGGGAGGATCCAGGGGAAAGTGGGAGTTTAGCGTAAAAAGATGGGAGGGGAAGAGTAAAGAGCGCCTAGTTATGTATTCCGCTGTATGTACAAAGACTGCTCCTGAAAGCGCACGTCTATTCTGCGCCTAAATACTTCCGCCTTGTAAAAGCAGGTGTTAATCCACATTGCAGTTCAATGCGTCAATAAGAGAACCTTTCAAAGACAACAGAATCGCTATTTAGAACACCAGTTTTTGTGGTGAAAGTATTTGTACTACCAAAAGCAACCTTAACTTTCGTTGGCCTTTCGCATGTCTTACTTTCACTTTCACGTCATTCACTTAAACTTTCCTACTTGCTAGATTTGACCAATCTTCCATAGCCTACGTGCACAAGTAGTTTGAGTAGAACTACTGATCTTCATTATCTCCCTGTTTGTTGACATCTTATCATGTATGGTATTATTTCATGATCGCTAAACGTTTGATTCTTTTTAATGTTGTCGTCAGTTAACTTCATTCAACTGCGCTTGTAGGCGCTGTCATTCAGTTGTGGACGTTTGTAAATTGCGTTTATGGGCGGAGAAGGGCAGAGAAAGGCGCAGTTTACACTAAGGATTGAACGATTGATAAATACGACGGAAACTTGGGTCTGACAGCGCTCGCAATCTGCGGTGTGTCCATGGCGCTGATAACGCTACGTTTGCAAATGTACGTACATCTGGCCCTGAGTTTTGACTCTTACCATCAGGAAGGAGGTATACCTCCCGAAAATGTGCCAGGTCTAACAGATACCTGAGGTCATTTGAACCATCAGCAGACATACACTAGGCCTACATACAGTATCACAGTAACCCCTAAAAGTCCCCATAAAGGCAGAAGGCCTCTTCAATATTAAAAATATATAATTAAATGAAAATAATAAAACAAGAATATAACATGTAAACAGATCAGTGAGCTACCCCTGCCTTGTCTACAGACTAGAGGTAAAACATAGGCCTGACAGTGTTGCTTTGTTTATATAAGTGCATAGAAAGTGAAGACGATAACTTTAGATTATGTGAAGAGCTGCGTGTTGGCGAAGTTACTGCTGTCATGTCGGGAGTATTGGGAAACATCAGACAATTTGATGATAGCGTGGAGCAGTGGAGTGCATACAGAATGTTTTGAATTATTCGTGCTGGCAAACGGGATCAGAGATGATAAGAAAGTGGCAACATTCCTGACGGTAATGGGAGCAAAGACATTCAATTTGTTTCAGGCATTGGCACAGCCCAGGAAGCCAGGAGAGTTTACAATACATACCCTCAGTGAACACACTAGCGGCACATTTCTCGCCAAAGCCTTTGTTAGATGATCTAGTGGCAAGTGGGGTGCTGGAACCAGTGAGTGACTGACCCATTGTGCCTGCCCTCAAAAAGAATGGGACACTCCGGGATTTTTCTCTACTGCCGTCTGGCTTTTGGGGTCACCTCAGCTCCTGCCTTGTTCCAAAAAGCCATGAATCAGATTTTGTCAGGGTTGCCAGGCATACAGTGTTACCTTGACGACATTTTGATTACTGGGACGGATGACTCTGACCACCTTTGCAACCTGGACGTGACGCTACAGAGGCTGAGAGAGTATGGACTGAGGGTTTGTAAGGAAAAATTTGAGTTTTTCCAGTCCTCTGTGAAATATCTCGGACATGTGATCGACGCCTCCGGGCTACATAAAGCACCTTCAAAGACCAGAGCCAGAGGCACCTTCAAAGACTAGAGGCTCCACCTCCTCAAAATGTGAATCAACTGCGCTCATATTTAGGGCTGCTTAAATACTAGGGCCAGTTCAGTCAGAATCTCTCCACCCTATTGATGCCACTACATGAACTGTTGACCCATGAAAAGAACTGGGAATGGTCTGCTGCATTCCTCAAGTCAAAAGATGCCCTGTTGAATTCTGATGCACTGACACACTTTGACCCATCTTTGCCACTACAGCTAGCATGTGACGCATCTTCCTATAGGGTAGGTGCAGTGGTTTCTCACATTATGCCTGACGGTGTAGAAAAGCCCATAGCATTCACTTCGAGAACACTAAATAAAGCAGAATCCAACTACGCTCAGATCGAGCGTGAGGCCCTGAGCATTGTGTTTGGAATCAGGAGGTTCCATCAATATCTGTATAGGATTTTTAGTTCAAAATTTTCACTCCTGATCACAAACCACTTACTGCTATCCTGGGACCACACACAGGCATTCCACCTCTGGCTGCCAGTAGAATGCAGAGATGGGCTTTGCTGTTGCCATGACTATGATATCAAATACAGGAAATCAGAACTCCATGGCAACGCAGACGGCCTCTCACGCCTTCCACTTCCTGTAACTAGGCCTATGACACGGCACTCAGACATCTCTTACTTCCACCAAGTTGAAGATGCCCCTGTTACAGCACATCAAGTGAAAAACGCCACCAGGAACGATCCAGTGTTGTCTATAGTACTAGAAGCCATAAAAAAAAAGGAAAAAAGACACGCCAGAAACTAAGCCATATGTGGTCAGACAACAAGAACTGTCTGTGCAGTCGGGCTGTTTGCTGTGGGTGAGAAGGGTCATCATCCCCCCATCACTGCGCAGACCCATGCTGAAACCACTCCATTCTGAAACAGCTGCATGCTGAAACCACTCCATGCTGAAACAGCTCCATGCTGGACACTGTGGCATGGTGCGCATGAAAGAGGTGGCCAGGATTGGACAAGTGCATTGAAAATAAAGCTACATTGTGCACCACATGTCAGAGCATGATAAATGCACTGCAACCAGCTCCTGTTCATCCATGGTAGTGAAATTGTGCAACACTGTCAGCAAAAACAAGCCCGGCGGCAAGCTGCAGCTCCACGGTCCTTCTCTCCCGGTGACCAGGTTCTAGCTCGGAGTTATCATGGGGGACCTAAGTGGGTGCCTGCTGACCGGTCGTGCGCCTACATACAAGCGCAGTTGGCCGTGACCGGTCCTCTGTCATACCAGGTACGCACCAGGAAATGTGGTGTATTGGAGTTCTACACTTCTTTCAACTCATTTCAGACATTCCGCAAGCTATTAATCCTCCGTAACACATATTTGAAGAACATGTGGAAATAAAACGTAGGCATTTAGGCTACCCGATCTGCAATACGTTGCCAACAGCCTTGCCTTGCTTTGTTCACTGCCAACGTATTTGATTTTTGTCGCAGAGTGGGTTTTAATTCCTCATAACTTGGCATAATAATTGTGCATTCCTCATCCGTAAAATAAGGTGATCGCATCATCATTGAAAGTGGTGACTTGCGCTGGAACCCGCCCCTTTTATGTAAACGCGCACAAACTCCAATTAGGTTAACCCCGGCTCAACAAATCAACTTCATAATCAGCATCCTAGTACCGATTAACACCACTTAAGATAACCAGGTTTTGTCAACCCCGGTTTAACAAAGTAACCCTGGGTTACATCTGGGTAGGTTAAGCTCCCTTCGTAGTACAGGCCCCAGGTCCTACTGTAGCTAGCAGGTAGTTACTTTAGAATCCCTAGACAATGTAGCAGGTAAGTAAGATAGCTTTGTAACCCTTTTGTTTGTTTTGGTTTGTCAGAGATAGCGTCTTGGCAGTTTTCGTGTTTTTGTCGGATGGACTTGGCATATTTGTAACACAATGTAATCCTTAATAAATGAATAGACCGGAGGCAGCGTGCCGTTAACTCATTTATATGTGAAACTTAAAAGATACAGTACATAAAGCAACCTGCCCAATAGGGGCGCTTCAGTACAGTGGCCCATCAGGGCCAGAATTAAGGATAATAATTAAATTGCCTATTTTGAGTTCATAGAAATGCCTACAGATGCAACACAATTTAGAAGTGGGCATATAGATTACAGTAATAGGATAATTGAATGTTTAACCCTTTCGTGCTCGTGCCGAACATTCCATTTTTGGTGCTGGATGACCTCCTTACACAAAAAACCTTATTTCTTGAGTATATACTTATTTCTATGAGATATACATACCATTGTAATCAGAAGGATCAGTTCTATCAAATGGTGTAAAATACCTATGGTAATGTTGATATAGTAATGAACAGTCTTTGAAAATCCTCTCCAGATGTATACCGAAATTCGTTAAAATTTCATTTCATTCACATAAAAAATCATTTTCATCATATTTCTATACAAGATAGAGAAAAATATAGAGTGTATGACATGTTCAGCAAGTTGTGGGCTATTTAACAAAAAAGACTGAATTGGAATATCATTGACCTTTCAAAAGTTATGATAAATTTAGTGATCAGTGTAAAAAATGCAGGAAACGGGATTTAGAATGTTGAAAGAATTCACATTCTCTTTCTCACCAAAAACATAAAAGTAAAACCATTATTAAAACCATTTATTTGTATATAAGCAAATGCTACAGTCAATAATAATGATATATATAAAAAAACATGTACCTTACCAGTAATACGGGAAGTAAGTATACTGTATAGTTATTGAAGATCATTTCGAATAGAGACATAAAATACATTTGATTCAACAGATACAACTTCCTTATATAAATCAGTATAATATGAACATTTTATATTTTAATACATCTATAAAATGTATTATAACTTATGAAAAGCTAGGAATACAATCAACTTAAACATCACTCAAAAATCAATGTGTTCTAAACATTTGAAAGTGGATTACATAGAACAAGCCTGTTGAGAATAAACACATGTATACACAAACCCCCACACACACACACACACAAAGAGGAGGATAGGGAAAGGTGGGGTGGGGATCCTGAAGGTTGAACACAGAAGATCTATGACTCATAACGAAACGCATCCCCTCCTGTAGAATGCCAAATCTGACAGCAATTTTGTTTACCAAAAAAACAAAGTCACCTACCGCTAAACTCCGGGCCATACAAGCTACTAGTGTTATTATGTATTATTTTTTATAACAAAGCCAACCATTTTTCTTTGGCTCCTGCTGTAGAGGAATATGTACTTGATGAAAAGAGGACAGATTAGAAGTTGGAGCAGCTGAAGGCGAGGCTGAAATTTTGACGGAAATGCCTGCCAGCTGTTGTGAAGTCTTTCTGGCTGTATCTACCAAACCTAGGTTCAACACCAGATTCTGCATTGCCAAACTTGAAATAATAAGAAACTACTGACAACAGCAATGTCAATGGAGAAAAAGTGTACACAATATGTATTTATCATTTGGTCAACGCTCCCTGATCCCGTCAGAGACTTGGTTCCCCAGTAGCAATGGATATTAGGGAGGGAAGTGAAGCCCCATGTCAATGATCAATCCTAGAAAACTGTGAAAGTCTTCTGGAGTCTCTTCGTCCCATGCCCCTGCACTGTATGTTTGCATACGACGGCCTACTAAGCACAACCTCCCACCCGTTACGGTTGATAAAACCACATATGCCTGGGACAACAACATATAAAAAACAACATAACAAGTCTATTTCACAGTGTTTTAGTGGCAGTCTACACCACCCTATGCACGCCACCTAAATCTATACCTTCTTCCTCCATCCTCACATGGTCTTCAACATTGTGAGCGCAAGCTCATCAGCAGTCAGCTACCTCTTCAGGCCTGCAACGAGGTCTGTGTAGGTCTTTTCATCCTCCATCTGAAACAACAGTAAAATCATACAAATGTCATACCTTTATTAATTTACAAAATAAAATCAAAACTACAGATGTATGTGTGTGTGCACATACATACACCCGAAGAGGTAGCCTTGAAACTATTGAAGCATTCTGAGTAACTCAAAAATATTCAGAAGTATGAAAAGTAAAAGAGAACTGTTTTGATCAACTCTGCCCTCTGCCCTCATCGTGTCGTCTCCCTGCGGCCTGCTCACAGCTTTTATCCTGTGCCTCTCCTGTCTGCTGGGTACCCCTTTCCTTATAGGCCGTGGGCCGAGGGGCGATTTCGTGTTTCTGAACTTTTTTTCACAGTGGAGGCGCCAAGATTTTATGGATACATTCTACGTGTATATTCACGTTAGATAAAAATTGTTGCCACTTACAGCTAATGAACATATTTTTTTTATCGATAACTTTATTCCACATTATTTTCCAGGCAAATAGACAAGACCGCTATATTTTGGGTCCTAAATGCATGACGTTTGTTCCTTGTCATCCAATCGCGTTCTTGGAATTACGCCGGTGTGGCTTGACCCGCCCAAAACTGTAAACAAACCCCTGTGTCCAACGTGAAACATGAAATATTTGGCCTTTTTATTTGGATAATTGTTAGGCTTTTGAACTCTTTACTCAACTTGATATAAAATGAAACGAGTATGCAACTTAAACGAGTATGGGTGTAGAAGTAACGTTTACAGCATAATGTATGATGGTTGTTCTGTTTCTTTGCAAACACTAATAAAAGTTTTTCATACATCTTGGAATTTGTATTTCATGCGAGTTGTATACATCTATCACGTCATGAAAAAGCCAGGAAATAGCCTCTTCTGAACTGCTGCATGCATGTAGTGGACGTTGATGGACCAATAAGCCCATTTACAGCTATAAGTTGGGACAAATTCATTCAGTCAGTGTTTCGTTGGAAAGACCTTGCCTGTAGAGAGAGTGTTGTTGCAGAAGAGGCAGTGCAGAGGTTTAATTAAAAACAGCCAGGAATCAACTGCTATACCAGACAACGGTGGCTACCACAGAGATTGCTACTGCCATTTCACAAATAAAACTAAGATACAAAGAGCACAAAAGAGGAGAGAAGGAAGCTTTATTGCAAGAAAATGCAACAAAAGGTTGGTATCAAAAGATGAAACATAAACATAAAATGAATGTAGTGTTAACTTCAATGTTGAATTCAACTTGCCCTGTAAATGAGAAAATAAATGACAATTAGTGGCAAGTCTATTAGGGGACATTTTAAGGAACCAGTTTGTGTTCAATTTGAATGATAGGGAGGACTACAAATACAGTACCTACATTCACACCTGCCTGCAGCCTTTGTGTTAATATGACAGGGACGCACATTTATTCTGCAGTGGATTATGTTAAAATGAAGAGGAACACTATTTTAGTTTCCCATAAGCACTGCCCACACAATTTGATCCAACAGCTAGTATCTGTCAATTAATGCACTATTGTTGAGAGTAGGCTACACAACCTAAATCTGTTGTCTTCTGTTTAATGTGTAGGGATAGAGGTAGAGGCAGAGCTAGAGGATGGTGAGGAAGGTCCATCAAAAACTCGGGCTCTAAGGTCACACACCAGTGGTATTTCTACATCACAACGAGCACCACACCTACTACCTGTGCAGTGCATTATCTGCAGAAGTAACAAATACAAGCAGGAAAAACACAGCAAGAAAAGGTTAAAGGAGAAACTTTCGTTGTGTGAAATACTGCATGCTGGGAAACTGGTTCTTGCCGCTGAAGGCAGAAAAGATGAGGCTCTCCTCCTTCATATTAGAGACAGGGACTTGGTTGCCAGCGAAGCACGTTACCACTTCACTTGTTTCAGGGATTACACTAGGTACCTGTACTTAAAAACAAAGAATACAGAGAGCAGGCTCTATGAAATTGGCTACAAAACATTTTGTGAGACAGTCATTGAGGAGAGGCTTATAAAAAGGCGAGAGGTGTTTCGCTTGGCAAGGCTCAATACCCTTTTCAAAGACACTGTGAAAGAAACAGAGGGAGAAAACATAGGAGCGTATAAGGATCACCTGTTGAAACAGTCCCATCCTTTTCTAAAATTCCACAAAGCCTCCAAAACATACCTTGTTTATGTAGACAATATATCTCCTGAGGAGATTCTCCAGGATGTCGCCATGTCCTCTTCATCCTCATCTGAGGATAGTGATGGAGATATGAACCTGGAGATGGAGAGAGAGGAGCCTGACAATGCCACCACAGAGATCACAGATGATTATCGCCTTTTATATCATGCTGCACTTACCCTCAAAGAGATCCTCCAAAACGCTGCCAAATCGTCTGAAACACTTCCATGGCCTCCCACTGCAAGTGACCTCACCCTGTAGAGGGCCTTTGAGGTAGTGCCTCACCAGCTGTTCAATTTCATTGCATGGGCATCTGGAATTACATCAGAACCAGCAAACGAGCATGTTAGGGTCAGTTTTGAGGATAGCAGGAAAATATTGTCTTCCTGTCAGGACATCATTACCTTGGCAACAAAAGCACGATGGCTCATGCCGAAGCAATGTGCACTTGCCATGGCAGTTAGACATATGTCTGGCTCAGCACAACTCATTGTGCTACCTAAAGACAGTTTTAGCTCGACAAAAGCTAGCGACAAGCATTAGCCTATAGCGTCTACCAAGAATATAACGGCAATTGACAATTAACTAAGATTGCCGTTACATTGACAAAACACATTTGACCATCGCTGACTACGAAATCAACATGCTATATAGCAAGATACATATATAATATATTAAAGATACTTACCTCCACAAAATCAATCCTCTTCGGCGATGTCCATACTCTGGTAGCCATGTCGGTGGCTAAAAATGTTCGTGTGTTGTTGTCCAACAGCTGATTCGTATAGCCAAATCTGATTGGCTTGTAATATTCGTATGTTAGTATTGTACTATGCTATTGGTAGATTGACATTGGCGACCACAGCGTTCGCCTGTACCACCAAGAGTTATTAAAACTAATATTTCACGTTTCTGCGCCACGAACGTCAGTGGCAACAAGTGGCATATTGCTAATAACAAATGTATCCTACTGAATAGTAAAAAAACAAGTAATCCATCTCTCATTTTTCAAAATTGAACAGATACGCGGCTTCGGCCCACCGCCTATTAACACATATGACCAGTGTATAAAAACTGCACCTACACTTTTAATGTAATTGTTTGTAAATGTTTGTAGTGTTAATATTTCCTGCTTACTCTTTTAGCACCAAAAAAGTGCCTGATGTCTGTGTGCCCTTTCCTTTTCCTCATAGTGTATCTTTGAATAAAATAAAATAGTTTCATTAAGATAGTATCAGGGTTCTCTACATTTATCAAACTAAAAATATGTAATAATAAAATGTAAAAACAATACCAACCAATTAAAAACAAATTCAAATACTAGCAGATATTTAGCCTAGGCTACTTGGGTCTTTTTATGTTTCCACAGGTTTCACTGATATTATGTAGGCTTAGCTACATCAGACCCTCTTGTGAATACCGGTAGCCTAATATAAAAACACAGGATCTGTGACAAACTAATTTCAAAAGGGCACAATAATTTATTCAATATATAATGATACTATGGAGTTCATCTCCTTGGAAAAAATCGATTTTACCTCACCACAATGTAAAGGTTTATTTAAATAGAGAATTACCTTGCTAACTAACCTTGGTAACTAACCAAGGTCCACTTTACTAGCCTCAGTGGGTAAGTAAGTAGCAGGTAAGTAGCCAGTAATTCAAAACTGATATTTCTGTCTCTTTGGGGGGTACTGGGTCTTCATTGGGGGGTATAGTACCCCCCAGTACCCCCTGTAATTCAAACAATGCTTACCTAACAAGCAAATTGGTACTAGAAAACAAACTTACTTACAGGTTATATACTAACAGGTTTTTATATGAAATTGTCAAATGAAAATAACTGACATCAAAAGCAAACGAGAGTACTGCAAGCAGTTCAGAGTAATGCAGCTAGCTAAAGTTACATGACGTTCACTTAGCCCCCGCTATGCCATAATGTTGAAGTTGATGAGAAAGCATATTTCTGTCAAATAACATGATTTTAGGACTACAAATTAAGATTAACCATAATTACGACCAATGTAAAAACATATATTACCTCAGTTTATCCAGCTGTGTGGTTTCCAGTCGAGGTAAACTCCAACGAAGTGCAGGTGGCATCTGGCTGTCCATATCAATATATAGGACTGAAGTGAAAAGTTTTTTTTTCAAGTATCCAAAACATTTCGCGCCATAAATCCCTTAACCAATCATTTCAAATTGAAGCTTATGTTGTCAGCATTACGGGGAAGATTTCAGAAATAAAATCAGTCATTGGACAGCTGAGATATTAAATGATTGGTCATCGTTAACATTTTAACGAAATTAGAACGGTCAGGCTTGTAAGGGTCAGAGCGGTAGAAAAACAGAGTGGCGACACTCCCATAGACTTCTATAGGAAACAATGGCGGCGCTTTTTCCCGGCTACTTCCACGTTATGCTGAGCTCAAAAGTTCCTAACTTTGACATTCACGGCTTTAGCCCCATTCACTTCCATTGCTTTCTGCCTGATATTGTCAGTGGTAAGTAGACGAAGGTACGACGTTTTTTTAAGTGGCATATGCATTTCCTATACCAACTGCACTAGTAGATACTGGTATTGTTCTTTAAGGTTTATGTGCTGCTTGTTCAACTGATATTTATAGCTTAAATGTGGACCGAAATGTCAAAGCTAAAAGTTAGCCTGCAAACCTTGATGTGGAGAGAGGCTAACTTAAAGATAATGTTCCTACGTCAATAATGAATTTCAGACAAAACACATTTGGTTAGCCTATTGTTGTAGGGCAACTTTAGATGATAGGTTGGTTGTCAACAGATTTTTATAATGCTAGAACTATATATTTCAAACTTGATTGCGTTAGCTTACGTTAGCTAGCAGCTAGTCAGCTCATTCACATACATAGGTTAAAGCTCCAGTATGTAGGACATAATGGAAAATAAACTGTAACCATTCCAAAAATGATCACCATATGTTGTCAGAGAGTAAGGAAACACGATGAATTGAAGTAATAGCTTATTTGACAAACCCGTAAAACCCATGAAAAAAATTAAGTTACGGGGCGGAATCTCTTGGAATTTTCGTTTATGTTTTGAACGATTAATTCTAGAATAGCGTATTAAAAATGGGCTAGCGCTTCCTCCTATTTGTGTTGCCAAATTAGCAAAGGCCAACTGTCAACAGTTGTAGTCATGAACACCTACGAGAGGCAAGCAAATTTCCAAAATTAAAACAATAAACAAATTAAGTGGACATCGGAGGAGCTTCCTGAGATGGTGACGTCTTCGTCAAACGAAGAATATCAAGTCTGACGCAGAGCTGGCCATATTTCTCCACGACAGGTAGCCTAGGCTAAACTTCATCTGCATCGCTAACTTCAGCTAAATATGTTACGTTGGTTAGATAGGTATTTTTTGTTTTCACTGTTTCCGTAATGTGTAGCTGGGTCATGGTTGGAGAAACGTTAAAGCAGCTGCAGGTCAAATAACGTTAGCTAAGTCTTCATTACATCTGGCAACCCAGAAGAGGCTCACGTCTGGTGGTCTTGAGAACGTTCACCAGTGTTTTGATTTTGGCCTACAGAACGTTCGGTAACAATCCTACAAATCGCACCTTTAACGATATAGACCCTTTCAACAATAAAAACAAAAACAATGCTTGAATGTTCTATTTGGGCCCCAATCTACTTCCTCTGCATTAAGATAACATATGGAATGTTAAAAAGGAAGTCTTGTGGGGCCAACTATGATGCTGATAATGGAACTCTCTTGAAAGGGTCTATATGCTATGACGGGGAACACAAACTTTATCTTGATAAAATACATTTCATTCAGCATGGTAACTCATGGTATTCAGATGTGCTGGTTATCAATGGGTTTGTGATTAACGCTTTTCAGGTGAAAAATGGAGCAAATGAATGTGATTATTGTCTTTAAACCTGATATAGATTAGCTTGCTAGATGGCGAGTTTTATGGCGTTATGAACTGAACCGTGGGCTGAACATGACATGAAGTAGGCTAGTGTCCACGACTCGTGAACAAGGGGATTTCAGTTATGAATTTCAGGGGAAGCAGTAGGAGCAAAACCTAGACTATTATAAGTTATTGTTGTTGTTACTGGTGCGTGGCTCTTCCCTTGCCAGCCCAGTCCTGTGCCACTATCACTGTAACAAACGGGACAGTGCAGTGGCACAAGCGGTAGAGTGTGGCACGAGCGTGGACAGTGGCGTCTGTATATAGTCTTTATAGTAGCCTACAGTAGGAGTTTTTGCTCCAACTGATAATCGATTTCAGGTTTCAGTTCATTTAGTTGTCAGTAATTTTACATTTCGTGTTGGTGTTCTTGGTGTAATAATTTTGATTGCTTTGTCTGCCAAGTAATTTGTCAAATATAGCAAAGTTTGCATGGAAGACACTGACGTGACAAGAGGGCATTGCCTTTCATTAGGTCAGTGATCTTTGTAAGTAAAACAAATATATATTTTTTTGATAACTGGAAAGTGTAGTCAGGTTAATAGGGCATAGATCACTCTGAAAGTAATCCCCAACAAAATTATTCTTCATGTTGTTATTGTTATAGTTTTTGTGTGGACTTGTGGCACCCCCAGCCTTGCAAATGGTTGGCTGTGTATGGGTAGCCTATGTAAAACTCTTGCTGGCCTCTTGCTTAGGTTTCTGCTACTTACTTAATGTGTTGTCCCAAGTATACACTGAGTGTTAATTGCTCTGTTCTCTCCCTCCATTCTCCACTGTGCCTATTCTGCTTATCCAGGACCAAGGATGCAGAGGACAAGAAGGGTGTGCTATATATGACTGGAATCGACAGATAAGATCATTTTTTTTATGTTTGAAGTCCATACAATGGGGCCCTTACACAAAAGGGAGTGGTGTTGATCCAGCATCTTCCACACCTCCCATAACACTCCTGACTCCAGCCAAATGTGTTGCATCCTCCTTACCAGATAGATAGATAGATACTTTATTGATCCCCAAGGGGAAATTCAAGAATGTCACCATGTCTCTCTTATAGGTGTACAGAGTATATGGAGAGCTGTCCATCCCTTCATAGTGTCTTTTGTGTAGTTCACACACAATTGTTGTTCAAACTTTGGAAACTGAAATCTTTTAATTTTTTGGAAAACTTAATGAGTGCCAGACCACCTTTTTATGTTGCAGTGTCACCATACCTTTCTCCCAGTCTTTTTTGTATCAGTCATCCTGTATGTATCAGTCATCCTTTTCATGCTGTAGTCTCACCAGCCGGCTGAAATGTAAGTTATAAGTATTTTATTGAAACAGTTGATTGCTTATTGAGTTACAAGTGTGTTATTGAAACAGTGGGTGTCTTGCAGTATTGATCAAACTTTCACATTTAAGTTTTTATTGATTCTTATTTAGCCTATGTGTTTTTGACATGTTTATGGCTAGTCTTAAAATGTTACTACCAAGGCTTTGTGGTGGCCACCTTTGATTTAATGCATTGATCAAACGTTTAAAATTTAAGCTGTTAGGCTACTGAATGCTATTTATATATTTGATAGACATTTTGCTAGTGTTACAATGATCAAAGCTGTCTTCATCTCACCAAACGAACTGAAAAGGACACTGGATCTAATGTCCACACACAAAAAGGATACAAAATGCATAGCCTACGTTTTGACAATGTAAGTAAACGCTGTCTTCATCTCACCAAACGAACTGAAAAGGACACTGGATCTAATGTCCACACACAAAAAGGATACAAAATGCATAGCCTATGTTTTGACAATGTAAGTAAAGTATATAGTGTGATACAGGCAAATGTAGGAATCCATTAACAGCATATGACCAATTATACTCGCAATATGTAATTGACACTATAATGTAAGCATACTAACACGTAATAACACTCGTTTTTGTTTTGTTGTAATGTTTCCCGTTCAATAACGCACTTGCTGCTGTCTATCCCATTGAAATAACACTACACGCGAAGAGCTGTTTGGAACTGTTGAAGCGTACGTGAACCACGTCACCGCATGGCGGCGACTTCAAAGAGTGTTGCAACTCTCTTTTTCTATGGCTCTGGTAAGGGTTAAGTAGCCCCCATTGACTGATTTAGTGTATGCCTAATCCTGTGAACATTTCAGATACAACACCATTGCAAACGCACATGGCAGCAGGTGAAAATGAAACAAAAACACATTATTCAGAATAGTAGGTTTATATAGTTATAGCTTGCATTAATATTTCTTAATTATGAAATCATGTAGGCCTAGTATGCTTATAGCCTTCACTTGGCCTCTGTTTTACAGCTAACAAGAAAAAGGTGTCTTTGAACACTAAGGAGTGTTTTACAGTAGCAGAGGAGTTGGCCATCGCAAATAATAGTGGAAGGCCGATTGTGGAAGGGGTTGAGGGAAGCATTCGGTCGGATTCTGGTGCTGTGGAAATGTGTAGCCTTTATGTGCAGGGTACAGTAATATGACATTCAGTTCAACAAGTTTGTTAAAATGGTGATTTTAATTTATTAGGCCTAGGCTACTGTATGTCCGATTTATTTTAGGCTATTCTTGCTCAGATGTTCAGCATACTGTAGGCTAGGCTAGGCCTATGTCCGATTTATTTTCGGACATACAGTATTCTTGCTCAGATGTTCAGCATCACCGATTAGATGGAAAACATGAATGTCCACGTAAGGGCATTGCTATGACTGGTGACATTAGAGACTTCTGCCTAGATCATCTGACAAAGATAACGAATTCCCTCGGCTGACAATCTCTTCATAGAGAATATATATATATATATATATATATATGGCGGTCTCTAAAACCCCTCGAAGAGAGCACCTCACGATTTGCGCTCCGATGTCGTATGGATCATCCAGGTACGCCGACATATGCTGCTTTCGAGATGTCTCGTAAATCATCGTACACTCACCCGTACAACATGTACCAATGAGTGGCTTTAGGAACGCCTTTCTCTCGAGCCACGAGGGGCATTAGCAGGAGGCTAGTCATTGTTATTGTTTTGTGCTACATGTAGCCTCTAGCTAAACGGCTGGAAAACAAATTGTTACATTGTATTGCAGGCACAGCAAGACTGTGCAATGCATGAATTGGTGACCGGATTGAAGCAGCAATGTAATTTAGTGTGTAAGAGCATTACATCAACTTTAACATGACCAACACAGTACATATGCAAAAAAATACATGCCATCTCATCTCAACTATGGGCGCAGCCATGTTTGTTGTAAGGTCGTACGTCCACCTCGGTGTACCCAAGTACTCCGAGGTAAAGTGGGCGTGCCTGCCCAAAATGCCGCAAGAAAGCTGGGTAATTTACACTTTCCAACTCGGGCGGCGGATTTACGAGACATTTACGAGACATCTCGAAAGCAGCAATAGTCTCGAATTGTTAGTGGAGGGGTGGTACTTATAAAGGGTGTGGTTAACGGAAACCTCGGGTTAACCAAGAACATAACCTGCTCGGAGCAGGTTGGAGATGCAGCGTAAATTGCCATGGCAGCATACCTCGGTTAAAACCTATCCACCTTTCGTAGTACGGGTTAATCGGGAACTTATGCCACATGTGATCAAGTTACTCTCGAAGTTACCCAGATAAGCCAGTAACCCCGCTTTGTAGTACAGGCCCCTGGATTGTAACGTTAACCTTGCCCTGCAGTGTATGTGCAAACGTGTCATGAATTAGGTGACTGTTGTTCCTTTTTCTGCCATGTGAGGTCCTCAGTGTTTTTGTTTGATGCCTGTCACATGTTCAGATCACATGTTCTCATTATTGATTTGTTAGTTTCACCTGAGCCTTGTTAAGTTGCCTATTTAAACTCCCTGTTGTTTTGAGTTCTTTGAGTTTTGAGTTCTGTTGTTTTGAGTTCTTTCTCTAACTGAATTAAAATACTGTAATTGTGGAGGCCAGCATAGTGCAGCTTATGGGGGATGTGAAAAGCAAAAAGAGGCAAGAGAAATTCAGAAATATAAGGTTACACATCAAGTATCATATGCAGAAGCACTTAAGAAAGTGAATGATAATGATAGAATCAATCAGAGGCCTGCCTATACACCAGAACAGAGCAGAAGATGGGACTCTGCTGAAACTCCAGACAGAGGTAGAGAGAATAACAGAGGTCATGACAGGGAAAGAACTCAGCAGGAAATCATACACACTGCTATCTCAGAAATTAATGAATATAAGGCTAAAATATCAGAAGATACAATGTTGGTAAACAAGAACAATTTTGTTGCATTCATTTGTTCAATAGTTAATGTCACTATACAGCATGCTAAGAAAAGTGATAGAATAAAATCAGTAGTGGAAGCAGCTAATAATTACTTGGGGATCATAGCAAAGGCTGATGAAGTACATGAAATGTTAAATATTAATCATGATGAAATACATACTAGTTAAATGGATTATGGTTTTTTCGATTCTTCAGTGGAATGCACAAAGTTTAATTGCAAATGGACAGGAATTCAAAAGTTATGTAAATGATTTACCAATTAAACCTGATATTATATGCATCCAAGAAACATGGTTAAAGCCACAACTAGACTTTGTTTTAAAAGGATACAATAGTATAAGATATGATAGAGAGATAGATAGAGGAGGGGGGTGTTTAACATTTGTTAAAGAAGGAATATCATACAGCCCAATAAAGGTATCTGAAGGATATGAATGTATTGTAACTGAAAAAGTTAATAAAGAGGATAGAGGTAATTTCATAATTATCAACTATTATAATCCACGTAAAGAACTATCAAATGACTTAATGAAGAGTATTTATAAGGGAAAAGGTCATAGAGAAATATGGTGTGGGGATTTCAATGCCCATAATACATTATGGGGAAGCAAAATAACAGATGCAAATGGAGAAATTATAGAAGAAAGGATCAATGATAGAATGCTGGTGTGTTTAAATAATGGCACTGGTACACGTATAAATATATATAAAAATGAGACCATGTATAGACTTAACTTTAGTGGATAGGAAAATAGCTAATAGATGTGAATGTGAAGGAAATAATTTTATATGACCGTTTCTTGCCCCAGACTAGATGGAGGCTTAGCCACATTTACATTTAGAGGCCGTTTACACGACACCGCCGGGTGGATTTTCTCTTACCGCTTTCACACCTTTAACGACTCCGGCAAGAAAAAACCTTGCGTGTACACACAGAGGTGTAACCGGCTAAATGTGCTGTAGTGCATATGCCAGACCAGTCGATGGCGCCGCTGTGCAGAAGCTTCACAATAATTTTGCGTGAATCGCGTAGAAGAAAACATTGTTAAAACAGTTTGTTAAGCCAGAGAATGTCTAATAAGTGCTCTGGTTAAGCAGTCGCATGAAATAAAGAGACTACAGACAATTCGGTTTTCAATTCAACTGTTAAACTAATAAAGTTCCTTTTCAAGGTATGTGACTGCTATGTGAAATTTCAAATTGCATTGCATTAGGTCTGAGCACCACTGGAGAAAACACTAACATGCAGTAAGCTAATGTTTAACTAAGTTAAGCTAACGTATGCTTCTAACTTAGCCACTAAAGGCTGATAGGCTACATTGTGCACATAAATCATGACAGGGGAAAGAAAAACATTTAAATATGATAAATAAATGGTTTGGTTTGTTTTGACAATCAACATGTCAGGTCGAGTGCCGTGGCTGAGTTGAGAGGTGGGGCTATGTCGTCATAAAGTTGCCGGCTTTGCACCTACAGGCATCTACACGGCGAAAGTTAGCCGGCGGTTTCAAAAGTTCCCACTTCGGAAGCCGGTTTCAAAAGCTATCGGTTTCAGTCTCCTAAACTGCCGGCGTCGTGTACATGCAAGGCGTAACCGTTAACAAAACCTCACTGGTTTCACAAAAAATGGCGTCGTGTGCACGGCCCCTTAGAGGGTATTCTCTTTCTCAATGAAGATGTAGGTGTGAAATGCTCCCCACTGGCTCCTACCATCTGTCCACAATCTTTTCTGTTCTGTCTTTGGGTTAAACAAAGACCTTATAGTTAACTTTAGCTGAATTATATGTTTGTGTTATTAACTGTAAATGTATTCATGTTTGGTATCATTGTAATAGTCTCAGTACAAGGATTGTAATGATTTGATTGTGATAATGTTTGGAACATTCTATAAGTGATATTTCTGATATATAAGATATCTCTCCTCATGTTCTTCAGATAGGTGTGAAATGTTAATGTTTGTAGAACAGCATGTGTCCAGGCCTCTGAAGGACTTCCTAGGAAAGGGGGTAGTTTTAATTAAAAGACAATAGAAGCTGACCAGACCTGATGAAGGACTAATCCTCATCCTCCCTTTCTATTGCATATTCAAACTGGCTTGGACCTAGAGGTCACTCCTTCTCTTTGTGTGTAACTTAAATTTGGTAGACTGTTTCTGTATAGTCAGAGAAGTCAGAGAATACTGAGAATCTGGTGAAATCCATGATGGGGTGACACAAACATGCCTTTTCTCCCTTGAGGGGCACTGGCCCCTCATTGAAAAGAATAAATGCCTGGATCCTGATCTTTCATCGTCCTGATTGAGTCTTTTTTTTGTTTTTTTTTCAAACTTTGTTTATTAAGCAAAGTGATCTCAAACAATGTTTCACATTCATGTACAGTTTTCTTTTTTTTGAAGAACAATCAACCCCCAAACATACAAAAGAACAAACATACATAGACAAACAAAAACCTACACATCAGACAGAAAATGCTAAATACAAGATATAACTAATAGCTAAACAACTTCATATACATAGCCACAGACAAATATAGCATATTAAACATGCTCAGTATGTCTCTTTCAGGTGTTGGAGTCTGGAATAAGTGAGACATCAGACTTGTTGACATACTCAAGGAATGGTCCCCAAAGATTCATAAACATATCACTTCTACCTGTAATTGACATTCTGATTTTTTCTAGTTTGAGAAAGTAAAGGATGTCCCTAATCCAACGGGTGTGTGAAGGTGGTATAGATGATTTCCAGTTCAAAACAATCAGTTGTCTCGTCAGTAGGGTGGCAAAAGCAAGAACATCTTTCTTAGATTTTGCAAAAGAAGCCAAAGAATATGTGTCTTCAAGGAAGGGGGGGATGCCAAATAGCGCAGTAAGTGCATTGGGTTCAAGATTTTCACCCAGTACTTCTGACAAAGTGGCAAAAATGTCTGACCAGTAACTGTATAAAGGGGCAGTTCCAAAACATATGTACAAGGTTCGCCGTAGACTGCTGGCATCTATCACAAGTTGCAGTTACTCCATCATACATTCTGGCCAATCTAACTTTAGTGTAATAGACACGATGTACCACTTTACATTGGATGAGAGCGTGTCTAGCACAGATAGAGGATTTATGTATTCGCTGCAATATCTCTGTCCAAATTTCTTGTGAAAATGCCATCCCCAAGTCCTCCTCCCACCTCCCTTTTATAGAGTACAGGTGTTCAGGATTGAGAAGATTAATGTGATCATAAATATAAGATATGGAACCTTTAAGAGTTTGTAGTGGTCTAAAGAACACATCAAGGGTTGTGTCCTCTGGTAGGGTGGGAAACCCAGGAAAAGTAGACTGAACAAAACAACGGACCTGCAAATATCTAAAGAAGTGCTGCTGAGGAAGTGAATATCTTTCTACAAGCTCCTGAAATGAAGCAAACACCCCATCAATGTACAAGTCCCTAAAATTGTTAATACCAAGACTTGCCCAATTTGTAAAGGCACTATCAACTAAGGAGGGAGGGAAAGCGTGGTTGGCTGCAAGTGGTGCATGAGTAGATAAGGTCTGTAGGCCAAAGTAGCGTTTAAACTGGATCCAAATTTTCAGGGAAATTCTTACAAAAACATTTTTAGTGTAGGGAGTAGGGTTGCAAAGGGGCGGAAAATTTCCGGTAAATTTCCGGAAACTTACCAGAAACTTTCCATGGGAAGTTAAGCTGGGGAATTTTGGAAATATTCCAAATTGGAAACTTTCATGGAATTAAAGGAAATTATGGTAATTAATGGGAATTTACGGGAATTAACTGGGAATTTTTGGTAACTCCTACTGTTTCATATACAGACATTAACATTTTGTTTCGCAATAAGCAATATGATTTGTTTGTTCGTATTTTCGCTTAGCTTAGCATATAAAGATAGCTAACATGCTAGCGGGAATCCCATTCTCTGCCTACGGTTTACTAGCGTGCTAAGCAACACTGAAACCACTGAACTGCCCAAGATACACCACGCCACTCAACAACAAAATCCAATTGGTTGGAACATTGACTGACAATCAGTTTGTTCAGTTAGAATCCCAGAAAATGGTAAAACAAATAAAAATATAATGACAACATACCACCCCAACTAAACCTTATAGATTATGTAAATTATATATAAATTGTCAACCTTAATCAGACAGATCAATCGTCCCATTACAGTTTATGCAAAATGGCGTACACCCATTTGAATGAAGACTCCATTGCAAACTTCCACCAGTTATTCCCACATGAGATGACATTTTCACTGGGAATTTATTTTCCCCATGCACATGAACGCATCATAGGTTTCCTTTATGTCTAATAGCCTATGCTGATTGCTGTGTGCATGGGATTGACGTATGTGCAGGGTAGAAATTTGACTGAAATTGCATTAAATCAGGTTCTTTTAACTAATATTATGCTGCAAGATGGGGTTTTGTCCACTACATTTAAGTTCCCTGTTATAGACTAACTTGCCATATTAAAAATTCCCAGTTTATTCCCATTAATTCCCGTTTATTCCTGTTCATTTCCGTATATTCCCGTTAATTCCCATGGAAAGTTTCCAACTTTGAAAATTCCCGAAATTTTGCAACCCTAGTAGGGAGACGTGGAGGACTGAATGGGAGTGTGCACTAAGGCATCCAGAGAAGCTGGATAAGTAGAGTTTGCCTCCATAGCCAACCACAGAGGGCAGGGGTCAAAAGTTCTCAGTTGAAGCCAATATTTAAGAATCCTAATATTCGAAGCCCAGTAGTAAAATCTAAGGTTTGGTAACGCTAGCCCTCCAAGAGGTTTAGGTCTTTGTAAGTATTGTTTACGCATCCTATGGGTCTTTTTATTCCAAACAAATTCTAAAATCAGACTATCTAGCTTGTGAAAGAAAGACTGTGGAAGAAAAAGAGGTATGCACTGAAAGAGATAAACAAATCTCGGGAGTATATTCATTTTGACAGAGTTGACACGGCCCATTACAGATAAACTAAGCAGTGACCAACGCTCAAAATCTTGCTGAATACGAGTCAATAAGGGGACAAAGTTAGCCTTATATAGATTTTCAAATTTACGTGTGACTTGAACTCCAAGGTATGAAAAACTATTATGAGAAACTTTGAAGGGCAAACTGTGTAGGGGATACGTTTGGCAGCAGTATTTATGGGAAATGTCTCACTCTTACTGTATAACAGCCTGATCCATGAAATAAAGTTATCCCCAAAACCAAATCTCCTTAATGTATAGAAAAGGTAGTCCCAGGACACCGTGTCAAACGCCTTATGAGCGTCCAAGGATATGACCACTTCTTGAGTATTCGAAGTAGGTGCATTGTAGAGGGTGTTGAAAAGACGTCGGAGATTAGAAAATGAGTGTCTGTTTTTAATAAATCCAGTTTGGTCTGAGGAGATGATAGAAGGTAGAATGGATTCTAGACGTAGAGCCAGCAGTTTAGACAACAGTTTGAAGTCAACATTCAATAGACTAATTGGGCGATAGGAAGAACAAAGTAAGGGATCTTTGCCTTTTTTTAAAATAAGAGAGATAAATGCTTGAGAGAGTGTTTGTGGGAGGTCACCAGACTTAAATGATTCGTTGAACATGTCCAGTAACAACGGGGCCAGCCCTGGACATTTACCATTTTGCATTGAGATCGTAGCTACATTGAGTTCAGCAAGAGTAATGGGTTTTTCTAAAGATTCCGCAGATGTCTCATCAACCAAGGGAATCTCCAGGTTGATAAAAAACGTGTCAAAGTCAGGTAAGGCACTCTGATCATATGAATAAAGAGACATGTAAAAGTTCTTAAAGGCATTGTTTATCTCCACTGGATCAGTAGAGATACCATGGTCTGTTTTAATTTGTGGAATGCAATGGGATGCTGATGTCTAACAATTTGCTGGCCTTATCTCCATGCTCATAAAATTGAGACCTAGACTGAAGCAAGAGTTCAACTGTGCGATCAGTCATAATCAAATCAAATTCGGCCTGCAAAGAAAGGCGTTCTTTATAAACCTCTGGTGATTTTGATGTGGCATACAAGCCGTCAAAGTTCAGATATTCGTTTAGTTAAGTTAGTCAGTTTTTCTTTTTTAAGTTTCCTCTCAAACCCTGCATAGGAAATTATCTGTCCCCTAACATATGCCTTCAGGGCCTCCCACAGTACTGTAGCAGACATATCTGGGGTTCTGTTAATGCTCACAAAAAGGTAAATTTGTTCAGACACAAAATTCACAAATCCTTCATTTAGAAGCAGCCGTGCGTTAAACCGCCAAGGCACACGTTTAGGGGTGGGCATTTTAAATGGAATATTCATAGAGATGGGAGCGTGATCAGAGATGGCTATAGCATCATACTGACAAGAAGATACAGATGAAAGCATCCTGCTATCAAGTAGAAAATAATCAATACGAGTAAAAGTGTGATGAACAGGGGAAAAGAATGAGTAAACTCTTTTAGAAGGGTTAAAAAAACGCCAGATATCCAGAACTTAAAACTCTGCCACGAAGGATTGAATCACCTTAGCAGCCTTAGACAACGAACGGACCTTTGGCGATGACCTGTCCAGATAAGGGTCCAGCCAGCAATTAAAATCACCTCCCAGTATTAAACAGTGCACTGACAGGTCAGGTAAAGTTGAGAAAAAATGTCTAAAAAAGCCATCATCATCATAGTTGGGGGCGTACACATTCGCCAGGACAACTGGTGTATTATAGATTTGACCAGAGACTACAATAAACCTACCATTAGGATCAGAGATGGTACTTGAATGAATGAAGGGGATAGATTTATGAAACAAGATAGCAGCACCCCTTGATTTACCTGAAAAAGAAGAATGATATATCTGTCCTATCCATCCTTTTTTCAGTTTTAGGTGATCTGTGCTTTTCAGGTGAGTCTCTTGTAAGAAAATTATGTGGGCACCCAAGTGTTTAAGATGATGAAATATCTTACTTCGCTTGATAGGATTATTGAGACCCTTACAGTTGAGACTGGTGAATCTAATTTCACACCCATTAGTTGTGGTGTTAGGTAGAGACATAACTAGAAAATGAAAGTAAACTTTAATTCAACAATAAATGTCTGTGGGATGACACAATGCAGAAGTTAGCCTGAAGTGTAGGAACAAAAAACAAACACATACATACAACTAAACCCTGACCCCCCCACCCCCATCCACCTACGAAGGCTGAAGCATCCCCCCAAACCGGATGCGCGCCACATAATCCCTCTTAAGCAAACTAACTATCACGCCTTATACACCACCACCACCAACTGCTAAAGCAATAGAAGAGAGAAAGATAAAAAAAACACCTTGGCGATGGAGATGTGACAAGAAGCAAATCAAACTGCAATGGAATTGCACATAAAGATGCTTAAGTAAACCGTAGGCCCTATAGGGTTAATTTTAGTGAACCATAGGTAAACGTGAGACAAAACAAGATACCTTGGGATTTAGAAAAAAATAAATAAAAAAAGATTATCCAACCAATGAGTCAGTCCTCCGGAATGGCCATCCACTTATGTAGATCGGCAGCATAGCGTTCATTCGGTGGAGTTGGTGTAGCCACCCCTTTTAATGTGTTTCTCGACAAATTCCGCTGCACGAGCCGCATCTGCGAAGGAGTGAGTATCTCCGCCCGGTAGAGATATACGAAGAGTTGCTGGGTAACGGAGCCCAAACTTCACCTCGAGGAGTGCAGAACCTTTTTCACCAGTGTGAATTCAGCATGCTTTTTGGCCACCGTTGGGGTGAAGTCGGGGGAAATCGAGATCCTCTTCTCCATGTAAGAGAGAGGAGATGATTCTGCTGCACGTCTCAAAATTTCGTTCCGTACTTGAAACAGATGGACTCGTACAACAAGTGGTCGCGGGGGTTTGTCATCCGCGGGTCTTTCACGTAGAGCGCGGTGTGCTCGATCCACAGTGGGTTTCTCGTCGAGACCAAGTATTTCTTGTAAAAACTGGGACGTGAATGCAGTGGGCCGAGAGCCCTCGGACCCCTCAGGCAGACCCAGAATACGGATGTTGTTCCATCTTGAGCGTGATTCCAAGTCCTCGCATTTTTTGGTTAAGTCATCCACGGTGGCTGTCAGCTCGCTAACGGTAACTTGCAGATTAGCTATTACCTCATCCTGAGAGTTAGCTGAACGTTCGAGGTCCCTGATTGTCTCACCATGCGAGGCCAGTTGAGTTTGAAGCGGTTCTAAAGCCGCAGTCACCTCTGTCTTGACCCTCTCCGACACGATAGACTCGAACTTGCCAATAATGTCAGTACGCATTTCGTCCCATCATCTCCCTCATGCTAGTTAGCAGACTCGATTCGTTGGTGTCAGGGCTAGCCATGCTGCTCTTAGCGGATTTAGCTTCGGATTTCCCTCGACCAGCCATTGGAGAATGTCCATAAATATAAACAAGGTATCAGGTTTGAGTATGAAATAAAACCCTATTGGCAAAGATGGTTGAAAAAGTGCAATAAAATATGTATAAAGTCACATTCCTGAGGAGCCTAAGCAGAACACGTCTACATCCTACTTGCTCCCCCTGAAGGCCGCGATACTGAGCCGTCCTGATTGAGTCTTAAGAGAAATATGGTAGTAAAAATATACTATCAAAAGGCAACTAGCTACAGGCCTATTGCACTTACATCTAATATGTGTAAGCTGATGGAGAGAGTGCTGGTCAATAGGTTAACATACTTTATGGAAAGCAAGGGGCTGTTTGACAGACATTAAGAAAGCCTTAGCAATGAAAGAGGTCCTAGTGGCTGTCTTTTTTGACATCGAGAAGGCCTATGACATGCTGTGGAAGGAGGGCCTCATGATACAACTTAAAAGGCTTGGGGTGGGAGGGAAGCTTTTTATCTGGATACTGAGCTTCCTATTTGGGCGTACAATCCAGGTGAGGGTGGGGGCAGACACATCTGCTGTGATTGAGGTGGAGAATGGCACGCCCCAGGGTAGTGTTATCAGCCCAGTGCCACCTTGGTTATTCCCCCTACCTTTAGCGGACATGAACATATTGGAGTTTGCACAGGAAGAACAAGAGAAACAGTATGTGGCTGGGTTTGCACTAGACTATATTTTGAACACATATGCAAGACATGTCCAGGTTTATACAGATGGATCAAAGGACCCTGTATCTGGGAAAACTGCAGCTGCCATGGTGGTAAAGGGGATGGGTGTTAGTGCCTCCTGGAGGCTGACCGATGAGGTGTCTGTGTACACCACTGAAATCATTGCCATCATAAAAGCGCTAGAGTGGATTGAAGAGACAGGGCAAGACAAGGTGCTAATTTGTACTAATTTGACTCTGCAGCAGTGTTGGGTAGCATACAGTCCTATAGATGCTGTAGAATGGATCTACTAATTGAAGTGTACTTATGCCTATATAGGCTGGAGCAGAGAGGCGGCTCTGTGTGTTTCTTGTGGATTCCAGCTCATGTGGGGATATGGGGCAATGAAAAGGCGGATGGCCTAGCCAAAAAGGCCCTAGAGAGTCCAGATCCACAGGTCAATATTAAGCTTGGGAGGGGGGAGGTAAAAGGTTCTATTAGGAGGGCCCTGACAAAGCAGTGGCAGACCCAGTGGAGCACAAGTCCCAAAGGCTGGCACATGTATAACATCCACAGAGAGGTTGGGAGAGAAGCTAAAGTGGGAGGATGCAAGAGGGATGAAGTCGTCATTGCCAGGCTCAGAATTGGGCATACACTGCTGAACAGCACCCAGTGTAGGGTTGGTAGAGCAGAGACAGGATACTGTTTGTGGTGTCCAGACCAAGAGGAGACAGTGCAGCATGTATTGCTTGTTTGCCCTAGGTACCAGTGTCACAGGGAGCAGTGGAAAGATCAGCTACAGAGAGCTGGATGCTCAGGCTTTAATCTAGCTGCAGTTCTGGGATCTGGAGTAAGGCCAGCGGAACTGATCAGTGATCAGGTTCCTCAAGAGTGCAGGGCTATATGCAAGAATATGAATATCTCTTCTGATTATTATTTCCTCTCCCCCCCCCCTCTACTTTCTCCTTTTATTTATTGTTGCTGAGACACCATAACCTGCATTGGCAATATGTTGATCTGTAGGTGGCGGTATGCGCTTGTAGGTGTAACCCGCCATTAACCCGAAAGACACTGGTGCAGTCCTGTAGACTAAGCCTTTCCGTGAGTTTTTCCTCAGAGTGTTTCCCTGTGATTTTTTGCTTGTTACTGACCTTGCCTGCCTGTTTCTTGGAGTTTGCCGGCTGCTTTTGGATTATTCACTGTTTTCTGACTGTTTTTGGATTTTGGACTTTGCCTGGATTGTGACCTTGGATTTTGCCTGTTCCCTGTTGGATACCTTTGCCCTGCTTTTCAAGTAAAAACCTTGAACTGAGTTAACGTGTGTCTCTGCATTCTGAGTCTCAACACACCACCTTGTGGCACCGAGGTAGGGCTCCTACGCAGGAGACCCGGGTTCGATTCGCAGACGAACCTAACAAAACGTGAAGTTGAAAGCTAGGTCAGTGTATGAACTGTGGGTGCGACTAATGAGAAGGCCAGGAACGTAGCTTACCATCCGCCGAAAAACGCACAGGGATAACCCAATCCTTACTCCCAGCGAGTGGCCAGCCCAAGCTCCAGGTGTCCTTCAAGTCAAAGTTTGTCTTATGACGACGGTAGTCCACAAAAGGAAAATGTCCAAACGAAAACCCTAAAAGGTCTGGGAGGTCATGGGCACACTGCGTTGCAGACACAGAAAACTCACATTATGGGAAACGCGCTCTTTCAATCAGTCGCCTGTTTCCCATTTTCAAACCTTGGTGCGTCAATGCCCACTAATCAGCTGACGCTTCCACGGCCTCATATCAGTGTGTAGTTTCCCTGACTGTCCACTATGTAACAATTGTTATTAAGATATAACAGGTATGCTATGATGTAGAGGTCGACCAATTATCGGCCGAGCCGATTATTAGGGCCGATATTTAGCATTTTTATAATAATCGGTATCGGCATTTTTTCCACCGATAAGCCGATATTGAAATGGATAAAGAATGAAACGCGCTACTTTGTCTGTAAAGCGTCTCTCACTCCCTGCATTTGCTACTCTGTGGTCGAGAGCATTGTCCCGCCCACTACATTGTCTGATTTGTTAGTTAGCACAATGAAGCCAATCAGGATCGAAGACTGAACACCGAGAAAGTTTAGGATTCTCATTTACGCAGACTGTAGATTGGGCTTCAGCTGTATGGAGCTGTTTTTCAAAGGTAAGGAAGGTACCTTACATTGCTGAAGTTGCAATGAATCACAATCATCTACACTGAAGTTACAAAAACACCACTTTGTAAGCTATTGTCTCTTTGATCCGGATCAATAAGTAAAGCACCCACTTCCTTCATTTAGCGAATTCCCGATTGATGCACGTTAGTGATATGCTGTTAGCTAGTTAGCCTACAAACTCGGGTGCTGCGCGTCGGGAGTTCTTTGCCTCCGTATCGTCCATTAATTGTGAATAACAGGACACCTCGGCGGACGTTATCCCTTTGGCCTACATAGTAGTCCTAAATTATGCGATAGCGAACGTCAAAAAAGTCTAGTTGCTCCTTTTTGAAACGGACTGTCAGAAAAGACTACACGCACCCAGGGCCAGCCGTAATTTAATCCGACCTGAAGTAAATCGCGACCTGAGCTGGCTATTAACGTGACTTTTAGGCTCACAAAAGTGTAGCTTATAGCGTACATATGGACACAAATTGCATGCTTTTTAGCCTAAGAACTATTTTAAGACTGTTTTGTTAAACTATTCAACCGTAACACTTGCCATCACGCATGCACCTCTTCCTCTCCCTCTCCCTCTCCCTCTCTCGTGCACTCACACACAATGGCAAAGCATCCTCTTTGTGACAGGTCCCTTAACAAGCACATAGCCCATTGTGTAGGCCTACTCTATGAAAATAATTGCTATCACTCAGCTCTTGGATTAACATCATACACAGGATTTACACTTGTGATGCAAGTTGATAGACAATTGTGTATCAAAAGAAGAAAGAAAAGTTTGCATAATTATGCTTTTGAATGAATTTTTGCAGCATATCACCTTTACTATCTACCCCCGTTTTTGACAACTGACATATCGGTTTTACATATCGGTTATCGGCCTCCTGGTTTGGTAATAATTGATATCGGTATCGGCCCTGAAAAAAACATATCGGTCGATCCCTAGTATGATGTGAATGATGATTACTTAAATTTGAGCATTCACTCTTCTTGGTTGTAGAATTTACATGAAATACTTTTCAAATAATCATTCGCATACAAATACCATGGAATTTAGTTGCCGTTATGGACATGAAACACATTTTATATTTCACATTTTTATAGACATTTCAATTCATTCATCCTGTACAAATGTCAGAGGTATTGATCCTGTGAATAGGGCTTTTGCAACAGTAACATTTAAAACAACCCATAATAAATGGCTGTGGGGTATGATTCATTTTATGCCACTATTATTGTTTAAACTTAATCATAGTTAAATGATACACATTATGAGGAAGAGCCATGAGTTGGCATTGTTATGAATATAACTGAGGTTATATTCATAACCATACGTTCTCTTACTGACAAACAGTGGAAAACATGAAAATTGTACTGGAGGTATGACATTTATGTGAGCTTCATCGAGCTGATTTTATACAGCTGAATGGGAAATGATTGTAATGATTATGTAAAAATATTGCAGACTGCTCAAACACTCGCAATCAGGCAATTCTGTAATAATTGTGACAGGCCTAGGAATAGAGCATACAATGTTACCTCCATTCAATCGATTCAGCTTATTCTCTCCCTCCATCATAGAAAGGCTAACAAAAGAACTATTAAGCCAGAGAACATTCTGTTTTCAAAAAAGATGTGTGCATACGTGTGTGTGTGTAGGTGTGTGTGTGTGTGTGTGTGTGTATGTCTCTGTGTGTGTGTGTGTGATAAATGGAGATGTTGAAAAGGGAGAGGATAAAGGATGTAACATGGAGAAAAAAAAATGTTACTACTTTTTCTACTTCTTTTTCTACTTCAATCACTCATGCAGGGGCGTGCAGAGACCTTTGAAGGGGCAGTGGCTAAAATTTAAAAAAGGACACATGGAACAAAATGTTCAGAAAACGTGTTTAACACATTTTTATCATTTCTCTCCTTGGTTCTGAAAATTCAATAGGAGTGCATGTACTGTAGGCCTACTGTAGCCAGGGCACAGACAGATAGGTCTTTTCAGTTTTCATTAGGCTATTGTCTACACAGAGATCATAGGCTATAAGGCTACATCTTATTGATTCAATTCAAAGCTAATTTTAATAGCCTAGAAATCTAGACGCACCCTAGCGGCAGCAAATATGTTATTGCCTAGTCTGGCTTGTCAGGCTATAATTTTAATGTTTAATGTAATCACAGTGAACTACCACCATTAGCAAGCTGGTGTCTTGCAGATTCACGTGCTGTGCATGTGGCCACTGAGTGAAATGACGCGTAATGTAGCCTACTGTAAACAGAGAACGACGTGTGGAGTTGGGTTAGTTAAACAAATACAGTAGCCTATGTCGTCGGCTTATGACGATTTAGAAAAGGTTTGCCTACTCTGTTTTATGAACTAGGTCTACTAACCTACTATAACATAGTAACCTAAACATAATATGTTATGAACGTTCAGCCTTAGATTTTCGAAGCTGCCAGGTTATTGAAATGGATGGACCATGACATGGTTAAAACGGGTTTGATAGCCTACTTCATTAAACATGAAACAACTTTAAACATTTTATTCTCTATCTCTAAGCTGAATACTATTGCATGTTCAGATAGCCTAACTAACTGACCTTACCGTGCTCCCAAACGTCTCCTGCAGCCCTGTGCCTGCGTGCACCTTCTGAGAGTTCACTGAATGTATGACGTCACGGATTGGTGGCCGCAAGGCATTTCAATTAACACAGAAAATTGTTATTTTTGTAAATTTCTAATTTCACAAACTATTAATGAGACATTTTAGCGAATATTCACGTTGGAACTAGCGGAAGTATTACAAATTTTACAAAGAAAAAACGGGTCTTGTCAAAAGGGCACATGGACATTAAGGGGCAAAAGGGCAGGTGCTAGAGACCCTGTAGCCCCCCTTCTCTGCACGTGCCTGCTGACTCATGCATGAAGCTTTGTTTTGCTCATCCTCAAAAGAGATCTAAGTCATTCATTAAGTCACTGTCACAAGTCACACATCTTTTAGTTCAGTGGGTGGGACATATCTTGTTCTCTTGAGGAAATGGAGGTAAAAGAGATGCAGGCATCACATGTATTTATTAAAGAACTGCAGATAAAGAGAGACAGTGGCTCTGTTTCAAAACTGCTGTCTTATAAGATACCTAACAGGGGAGTGTGGCAACAAGTGCTGTTACAAATGGATGATGCTACTGTAACCTGGGTTGTGTTGAACCTGCCCGATTCAGCCCTGCACACGTAAGGACTCAAACCCGCGAACAGCAGCACCTCGGATTGGGAGGTGAGCGTGCTGACAGTTGAGATAAATGTCCAGGCTACTAGCTTGCATGCCAGCAAAACTCTTGCAGTTTCGGGGAGTGAGGTTTACTAACGTTCCATGCGCATAGCTTAGCTGGGATCCGTTACACTACCTATATACCCATGAATCTGTGCCACAACTCTCTCAAACAGCTGTGAAAAGTGTTGTCAAAACAAACTGTCATTTTTTTTCAATATCTAGCAAGAAATGATCACTATAGCCTACTATCTGATTATATCATTGTTGTAACCATCAATAGTGTCTGTTGTGATGTACTACTGTATGTGCTGTCTGTCAGACAACTTTCTAGCATTAGCTACAGATGTTAGCTAGTTTAATGTTCTTGCTGTGAGCTGTTATGTCGACATGTTAAAAGACTGTTCAACACCATCATTCTTAAAAGGAGGCTACACTGGGCACGCAACTGAAGTGTTCTGTTCCGTTGTCTGCTGCAACAATAAGCTTCTTCAACAATTGTTACGCTCCATGAACGGAACGCTTCACTTGCGGGCCCAGTATAGCCCGGGCCTTATAGATGGTGCCTCCAAAGTCACAGTAGTGCACAGCAAATTGGACAGTGTAAATGATAGGAGTACATTTTACACCCGTTTCAGTGTATATGGGTCCAAGTGTCCAGTGTTCTCCCAACACTGGACACTAGAGTTAAAATATTAACACTATCACAGAGTTAAATTTCTAACACCACAAGTGTTCAAATGCACTCTTTCAGAGGCATCATTTGACACTACTTTGAGTAACTTCAACACCTGTAATAGTAACTTCTGCAACACTGAAATAATAAAATGAAAACTCTGATTCAGTGTCCTTTTAGCACCTGATTAACTCATTTAGAAATTATTTTACACCAATAGATTTAGACAACTCCTCACGGTTCAACATATTTAATTTCAAACCTGTCAAGACAGTGTCAAAAAAGCATTACAATGTTTGGATAAAATCCACAATCTAGTTTGAAACAATACAGCTGACATTCATAAGCAATATACTAAAGGCATTACATTTTTTCCTCATTGTTACAATTCATGAATGGATTTAAATAATCATGTCTAAACATCAGTAAGTTCTGGCAAAATATAAAAACATGTATACGTACTGGACTGGTGTAATTATGTGATTGTCTACAGTGCTCTGGGGTAGTGTATCCACATCAACACCTATCCGTGGCCAAAAGACGACATGTGAATACATCGTGCCAATCATGTGATGTGTTGTGAATACACGGTACCAATCATGTGTTGTGATCTCGCTGCCGGTGTTGTGAAGCCTTGCACACGCGCAGTTCTGCCCGAAATAGATCCCCGATAAGAGCCCAAAATGCGTTGCAATATGGCCGCAGAGTGGAGGGACTTGCCTAAAGGACTTTGGTGTATCATAAAGTAAAGTGGTGTTTAGGAATCAAGAGTCCAACATGGGTGTTTTGCTGAGGTTCTTGGATCCTTTGATTTCTGGCTTCAGAAAAATTCCCCACTTCCATAAATTGAGAGGAAATATCTTCTCCAAACAGTAGCTGGAAGTCCTGCAGCACCTACAATCATCACCATGACAGACAAAACAAGAGTTAAGTCAAAACAAGGTAATTTGAAATAATAATACAGTGATCAAATGTTTTATACATCAGTTAATAGTTTAAAATGTTCTAATACACGTCTACATTTACTGGCTGCTGTCAAAAATGCATTGTTTTAATCTTGTAATTCCTGATTCTTTGAAAGAAAAAGGTATCAAATTTGAATTGTAGATATTCATATAATTTAGGACCTTACCTTGATCCTGATTAGAAAAGTCCATCTTCATCCAGTCCACCACTTATTTCTTGATAGGAGACGTTAACACATTTAAAAAAGAAACCTTCGTGCAAACGGCAAGTTAAAACTTGACCAGCGGTTATAGTATTCACCTGTATTGACAACACAAACTTCAAATTAACTTAGTGATGGTGGGGTGAATGCTAACTTTTAACTGAAAAGTTTGTTGGCTTTGATATAAGATTGACGGTGAGCTAACTAACGTTATGCTAGCGTGCTACCTTAAGTTAAAATAACCTGCAAACTTCACAGTAGGCTAGCTTTGTTAACCCAGTCTCTTACAAAAAAGTAAAACATGACCAACGCTTATATTCACCAGTATTTGACGGCACGAACGTCAAATTAATTCAATCATGGCGAGCAAATCCCAACATTTATCAAAAAAAGAGTTTGGTCAGATTTGATATGGCGTGCTAAAATTTGCTAGTGCGCTAACATTAAAGTTAACTTACCATTAAGCTAGCTCTAACGTTAGTAACGTTAACACAGGAATTCCACCTCGTGAACCCAGTAAATCCTTAGGTTAGCACAAACGTTAAGTTTAAACATGCACGATAAAAGAAAGTTACAAATCCTGGGCAAAGAAAACTCTCCAGACAAACTATCTTGCATTTCACCTTACCTTTCTTTCGCCAAAGTCAGGCAGCCATTGTTCTCAGGCGACTTCATTTATCCAGACAGAGACGTCCGACGACGTAATGACGTAATATACGAACTCTAAGGACTCAATCAGATTATAGACACCCTGGGAGTTTGTGCAGTAAAAATAAACTCTGACCAACACTGGCAAAAGAATGGACACTGTTAAAACTATATAAAACACACTGACAAGTGTACAAAATCCTCAATATAGTCCACAGTGTAAAAAATTATACTCTTTAACCTCATACTCTGGGAAAATAACACTCTGGCATTTGCTGTGTGAGACAACAGAGCAGATACCTTCTATTTGGAACAGACCCAATAATGGGACCACTTATTATGTTGGACCACATTAGACCATAATATTAATTTCAGCAACACAAGACCTATTTGTGTCATATATTAAGTTCCCTGTGGCAGTGCCCATCGTGGTGATGCATGACAGTAAATTCATACCCTGGCACAGCAAAACACTGAAGTCTTTAGCCACATTTCCAGAGTGGCCTGCTGGTCTTACTAGTCTCCTGAGAGGGTTTAGTTCACTGTGTGTGTGCAAGGACAGGGAACATCTGCAGCTTTGATGGATTGATATCACAGCGGCTCTGTGGCTGTCTACCACATGGTGTCCCAGCAGGTGCCCATGTTTTTTCCCCTTATGTACACACACACACTCACACAGAGAGAGAGAGAGAGACAGATGGTGGAGGGGACAGTAGAAGTGACACAGCATATTAAAATTCATTTGGTTAACATGCCACATAGACAGAATTCTTGTTTTGTTCAACTGCATGAATTTTCAAGTGTCCCACATATTCCATTTTATCCCTACAACCTACTCAACTGACTCTGATAATCCACAGCCTACTCTCCTTACACGGCAGGTGTCTCATTGCCAGTACCCAGCAGACTTCCAGGGAAGGTCATCAGTATTACATGAATATGTATGTTGACTTAATGAAAATATCAACCCAGGTCGTTTTCCACAACTTTGATTAACTTTCTGGAAATCGTTTCAAAATTATTTTTTTAACGCCCAATTAGAATTTTGACCCCAAGAGGTTCCAGGAACTACTGAATAAAATGTAATTCCACAAGAAAGGGTTCTGTCTATACCAAATTACCGGTACAGAACCTTTTGTTCTAGAAATGAAATGCCCTGCACATGTTTTCAGACTCCTAATGTACATGTTGTTCACAGCGTTTGGGGTTGGGTGGCTATAAACTAGTTTGTGTTGGGTGGCTGCCTTCAGCAGTGGCAACCTGTGTCTCCCTCCCAGCTATTTGAAGTGGTCTCTCATATGAAATCCTCCTCTTGCCACTCAGATGTTTTACCTTCACACCTGCCCTGTGCCCTGTTGTTTTGGCCATTATCAACAGCTCTCTATCTACTGCAGTGGTCCCCTCTAGTTTTAAGCATGCAATTGTCCAACCTCTACTAAAGAAGCCCAGTCTTGATTACAGTGACCTGAAAAACTATAGGCCTATTTCCAAATTACCTTTTGTTTCAAAGATCCTGGAAAAAGTTGTTCTCTCTCAGGTCACTTCTTATTTGAATGCTTTCAACATCCTAGATAAATTTCAGTCAGGTTTTAGAAAACTTCATAGCACCGAATCTGTTCTACTTAAGGTGCAAAATGATATTCTTTGCTCAGTAGATAATGGTTCTTGTGCCCTCTTAGCACTTCTTGACCTTAGTGCTGCTTTTGATACCATTGACCATAGCATCCTGTAAAACGTCTGGAGGATGAAGTTGGTCTGCAAGGGGTGGTGTTGAAAAGGTTCACATCATATCTGAATGACATTAGATTAGGTAATTGCTCTTCGTCCATTGCACCTATCAAATGTGGTGTCCCTCAGGGTTCCATTTTAGGCCCTCTGCTATTCTCCCTGTATATGCTGCCTCTTGGCTCCATTTTTAACAAACATAACATTCAATATCACTGCTATGCTGATGACTCTCAATTTTATCTGCCATTAACAGCCGATAGCTCCTGCACCTTGGAAAGCCTGTTTAACTGCTTTAATGACATAAAGAGTTGGATGGCTGCAAACTTCTTACAATTAAATGAAAAGAAAACAGAGATCATTATTTTTGGTCCACTCAGCTCTGTTCCTAAGATAAGAAATGCACTTGGGCCACTGGCTGTAAATTGCCACAGTGAGGTCAGAAATCTAGGTGTTTTCCTAGATTCCTCTTTGAATTTCAATAAGCAAGTCAGTAGTGTGGTTAAGGGAAGCTTTTTTCAACTAAGACAAATAGCTAAATTAAAGCCCTGGCTCTCATATACTGACTTAGAAACTGTAATCCATGCTTTTGTTACATCTAGGCTGGACTATTGTAACTCTCTGTATTTAGGTCTGAACCAATCTACCCTTGCTAGACTTCAATTAGTCCAAAATGCAGCAGCTAGGCTTCTTACTGGAACAAAGAAACATATGCACATAAGTCCTGTGCTGGCCCAACTCCATTGGTTACCTGTCAATTACAGAATTCATTTTAAAGTTTTACTTTTTGTTTTCAAAGCCCTAAATGGAATGGCACCACAGTATATCTGTGACCTTTTAAGTCCCTACTGTCCTTCTAGGCCACTGAGGTCTTCCTCACAACTTCTCCTATCAGTCCCAAAGGCAACCCTTAAAACTAAAGGTGATAGAGCTTTTTCTGTTGCTGCCCCTAGACTCTGGAACAATCTCCCTATAGAAATTAAGTCCTCTCCCACCATCAGTAGTTTTAAATCAAATTTAAAGACCCATCTATTTTCTTTGGCCTATAATGTCCATTAATTTCTCTCCTTGTTTGGTTGTTTATTTTTATTTTATTTTTTATTTATTTAATCTTATTTCTATTTCTTTTCTGCATTATATTAACTGGCATCTAACTTTACTGTACATCTTTCTCTAGGCCTATAGTAGTAGTAGTTTCAGTAACCATATGTTTATTTTTATTATAATAATCTGTTTATTATTATTATTATTATTATTATTATTATTATTTTGTATATTCATTTTTTATTTATTTATTTATTTATTTATTTTTGTCATTTATGTCTTTATTTTTTGTTTTTATTACTGTTTATTTTATTTCTGAGCACCTTGGGTCAATAACATTGCGTTTAAGTGTGCTATATAAATAAACATGACTTGACTTGACTTATAAGATAGAGAGTGCACAGAGGCCAAGAAAATGGAAAAAAAAAAGCAAAGAATATAAACCATGTCAGGTATTCATGTTGGTTGGCAATCCAGAACCAAGACCACCAACTGATTCAACTTCCCTGGGAACCAATTTGTTTGAAAAGAGAGATTCACTGTAGAGATATGTCAACAACCTAGACTTCCTGCCAAAACTGACAGTCAGGGAGAGGTAACAGCAAGACAAATAGAGCAATGGAGTTGAGATCAGGCAATGAGAGTGACATGACTGGCTGGGTGCATGTTTGGCCAGGACATGATCACTCAAACTATAGGTTCATAGAGGAGGTCTTCATGCACTGATCTGACTTGCCTGTGTCCAATTTTGTGAACAAAGTACTCATCCCTAAAGGGTCTTGCATTTTGCAGCATTTACACCTGACATCTAAAAAATTCCATTGAAGAGCACCTTATTGCACATGAGTTGTGATGATGGTAACCATGGTTATTCATGTACGAGTAAACAAACACATTTGATAAAGCAAAAGTGGCAGAACATAATCATGAAATTACTTGTTTTGTAAAGCATATTTAATTCCGAAATAAATTAATTAAACTGTGCTGTGGTAAAGAAAGAAAGAGTCTTGATCTTTGCTAATGTCTGCGCTGCAGTGATTACTGTCACCTCGGCGTGAGAATTCTTCAGCTGTGTTGAAATCCTCGATAATGAGCACTATGTGACAACCTCTCAAACGTGAAGGGAGACAGCTTGCCTCATGGATATTTCACCGCTGACGAATGAACACCACCTTCAGCTCAACTTGCTCGGAGACTGATCCCATGGTAATCCGTGCCAGTTCTGACATCGGGTGTAACATTAGCATCCATCTTCATCTCTCATTTCAGCAGCAGCTGTAGTGTGTAAAATCTCAGTGTCACGATCAGTTAACGTTTCCTGAGCATATGGGACTTGTTTTGTAGTCATGATCTTCAGGCTGTACAATGACATTGAAACCTCTGGAGACACACACAATGCATTGGTGAATCGTGTCTGTAATGAGCCAGATAGAGAAGGTTTTTGCACGTGTTGCACTGTTGCTACCTGTGGCTTCTCACAGTAAATTCAAGTCACGCACACCTACCAACACAGCACCCGCCAGATCGGCACCTATCCACCTGAGTCCTATTGATAGGCGGGTCAATATATGGAAAAAAAAAACACAAAAAAGTAAAAGGGGCCATTTTCAAGATGGCCACCAGAAGCTAATTTGGGATATCTGAAGCATTATTCAGCCTAGCAAAGTGTTTTTCATGTTTAATCAGATTTAGCGGTCACTGGGCCAGATGTACGTACATTTGCGAACGTAGCGTTATCAGCGTCATGGACAAACCGCAGATTGCGAACGCTGTCAGACCCAAGTTTCCGTCATATTTATCAAACTAGTGTAAACTGCGCCTGTCTCTGCCTTTCTCCACCCATAAACGCAATTTACGAATGTCCACAACTGAATGGCAGAGCCTATACAAGCGCAGTTGATTGAAGTTAACTGATGACAACATTAAAAAGAATCAAACGTTTAGCGATCATGAAATTATACATACCATACATGATAAGATGTCAACAAGCAGGGAGATAATGAAGATCAGTAGTTTTACTCAAGTACTTGTGCACGTAGACATTCAAAAGGCCAACGAAAGTTAAGGTTGCTTTTGATAGTACATATTACAAAACTGGTGCTCTAAATAGCGATTCAGTTGTCTTTGAAAGGTTCTCTTATTGACGCATTGAACTGCAATTTTGATTAACACCTGCTTTTACAAGGCGGAAGTATTTAGGCTCAGAATAGACGTGCGCTTTCAGGAGCAGTCTTTGTACATACTGCGGAATACATAATTAGGCGCTCTTTACTCTTCCCCTCCCATCTTTTTACGCTAAACTCCCACTTTCCCCTGGATCCTCCCATGAATGCATATGCATGACACGAAAAACGCAATTAGCCATGTTCAGTTCCCGCAACAGGCAGTTTGCGCTTTTACATCATTGCGGCCTGTTTGTACATACCTCGCAATGATTTTACACGCACATTGTGAAACAAATACGCCTGAAGTGGGCGCCAACGCGTTAGTACATCTGGCCCACTGAATCATATGTCACACTTAAGTATCAGTTCATCATTTTCAAAGACTTATAATTTTCAAGATGGCGTCCAAGATGGCCACCAGAAGCTAATTTTGGCTATATCTGATGCATTATTCAGCCTAGGAAAGTGTTTTTGTTTTTAATCAGATTTAGAGGTCACTGAATCATATATGTCACACAATCCTTCATTAAATCATGCCACCCTAAAAAGATGGTTGTGGCGTAACAAGAGGTCATGAATTAATTATATTCTATTGAATTCTATTGAATTGTAATTAGTCCCTCCTTTTCCACAACTTTCCAACCATATTGCCAATTCAGTCTACTTAAAGAATAGAGAACGATAGACATCATTTCATTCTACTTTTTTTCCACGACTTTCTGTCAGTTCAGTCACATACATATGACAGACTATTAGGGCCACACATGAAGAAAACAAATATTTTTGCCATGATGAGAAGCCAAACCCAACATGTTGTTTAAAGTCGACATGTCAACATTAAACACAACATTTTAAGAATAAAGTTAAAATATCATGTCAACTTTAATCTCAAGGATCTTTGGCGTCAGCAAAAGACAGCATTCCAGAAGAGGAGATTTTGTCCTTGTACCTTGTAAGGTTGTACCTTACCTTACTATGCACAGAGAATCACAGGCTCACAGCACATTAGCACATATGCATAACCCCTCCCTCAATGCCACAGCCGAACTGTGGTCACACTTATACCTTTTCTTATATTAGTTATATATATAGATATATAGATATATAGACTTATTCTTGCACTGTTGGAATTTGCACTATCACCAGGACCACTATCACCATTGCACTATCACCGTGACACTCACTCACACAGAGCACCTTACCTTACCTTACTATGCACAGAGAATCACAGGCTCAGTCCCTGCCTCAGTCATTGCAAGCGCCTCTGGATTGATTAATCACCTATGTGGATACTGTTTTTAGAATTGATTTAGATTAAGTGTTAGTTAGTATAATTTGTATTTTAGTATATTTAGTATATTCTTTATTTTCTACTGTTCTTATTGCTTAGTTGTGTTTTTATATTATATACTTTTAATTACTTTTTCTGCTGTTAGTGAATGTGTGTGTGTTGTCTGTATGCTACTGAGACCTTGAATTTCCCCTGGGGATCAATAAAGTATCTATCTATCTATCTATCTATCTATCTATCTATGTGCCAATGCCTTCACTACTCCCAATAAGACAACAGAGGTGATTGGTGAATTAACTCATTGAATGCCAAGCTGTTTTCGGAAGCTTTGTCCTAGAGTGCCAGCAATCTAGACCATTGTTGATGATTTTTGTACAGCCACAGCATATTCTGTGTTATAGCTATGAACACATACAATGGCTCGTTTAAAAGGTGAGACTTTAAGCTCTCAGTGGGTTGCAAACCGTGTATTTCTACACGCCTCTGTTCCTGAGAAATCCCAAGCTAAACAGTGGCTAGTTTTCATCAAAGTCACTGTTTTTTTCTAGAAATGGAGATATAACGTCTTGCATGAAATATGAAGTGTTGCCTGTAAACTTTCCGGGAAGTGATCAGCGAGACCTGGCGAGACTGCCACCAAGCAGCAAGAACGTAATATTAAGTTTTTCCTTCCCATGCGTTGAGTGCCAAAAACGTAATATTATTTATTTTATTTTTATTTATTTTTATATTATTTTAGCTTTTTTTTTAAATTACGAAACTAGACACTAACACACCTTATATGTGATTTTGGGAACTCTGTGATGAATGGAAATGAAATATATGACGATTGAAAACTCATGATCTGGACATTTTATCATAACTCGGTTGCCGCTTTGGGTCAAATCAGTGACGCATGCATGTCATCTCCAAACCAGGCTATTTTCGTGGGTCTATCATTACGTTATGTAACTGTGTGCACTCTTCTGTTAATGTAGATACAGATTATGCGTCACTGCTGCCTGTGGAACATGTCAAAATGAACAATGTGACAATCTGCACAACTTCCTTTCAGAGGACTGGAGGATGATGGATGATGATGAATAATGAATGATGAGTAATTATTTCTGATATACTAATAAATATAGTTTAATATTAAGTTTAATTAGCTCCCCCCTTATGATAGATGCCAACATGTATTTGATGCACACAAATATATAATGCATGCCTATGCATGGGTTATATATATATATATATATATATATATATATTATAAAAGCATATACTTGTATAACATCAATCAACTTATGTTCCCATCTTCCACCACACTTTGCATAATACATAATCTATTCTGTATAGGCGGATCTAGTGTGCAGCTGATACATTTTGGTATGTACAGTCCAGGGGAAACAAATTAAACATCCTAAACTATATATTTTCTGAAAGCATATAACCTGTAGATGAGACATAACACCAGTTAAGACATGTCCCATCTTCCTCCATGAATGCACAATACATTGCCCTCTATTCTGTGTAGGCGAATCTAATGTAAAGTGGATACATTTGGGCATGTCCAGTCCAGGGGAAACAAGTTGAACACCCTAAACAATGATTTTCTGAAAGCATATAACCTGCAGATGATATAACACCAGATAAGACATGTCCCATCATCCTCCATGCCATGAACAATGCATTGCCCTCTATTCTGTATAGGCGAATCTAGCGTAAAGGGGAAACATTTTAGCCTATATTGTCCAGGCAAAACAAATCAAACACCTAAAACTATATATTTTCTAAAAGCATATAACCCCTAGATGAGATATAACACCAGTTAAGACATGTCTTATCTTCCTCCATGCCATGGAGATGGTTCATAATCCTGTATTGCATTTGCTCTGTATTAAAACGCATTGATTTTATTTGGCTGAAAAAGGTAGAGCATTGAAACATTTTCAATATTACCATTTAAAATCATATTCTTGTTTAATATGACCACAGTTTGACATCAGTTTCACCCCTGTAGGCTGAATAGTAATTGAGATATAGCCATTTTAACCTCTTGACAGCCATTTTGGCGGCCATTTTGAAAATGACCCCTTTCCCAAGGTCAGATTTCACTAGATTTTTAGTATGTTATTTAGCATGTCCAACAGTACCAGAATCCATGAAAAAAACTTTTGTATCATTTTTTTTTACGTTGAACCCTATATAGGCCCGCCTATAATGCATAATGTTAGTTTAGGCTGGCCTGCTGCCCGGTTTATCAGCTGATGCTCACCACAGTCACTTTTCGCAGTAACATGACACATCTAAACCAGTCCTGAGTCATTCCAGTTTGCCTGAGTGCTTTCTTAACAAACATTACCCTGTGTAACCTACCCTATTTTATACTTTTGTACTACAGGTGGGTGTCAAAAAAATTGAATATCTTGGAAAAGTTCATTTTTCCCACTAATTACAGAAATATCGGTTTCCTGAGCCTTCAAAGTCTCAGTCAAACACAACCACAATTATGGGAAAGACTGCAGACTTGATAGTTGTTCAGAGTGGAGAGGCACAGAATCCAAGAGTCTGTAGGAAGAGTGGAGAGGCACAGAATCCAAGTTAAGTTGCTTGAAGTCCAGTTCATACCTGTCAACATTTAGCTTTCCAAAAACGGGAGATTTTTTTTTCGGGGGGGGGGTGTCAGTGTTTATACTGGATCTGTGTTTGCATATTTAATACGTTTCATACACGTGTTTCAACACTGCATTTCGGTCGTTGCTTTTACCTTACCATTACCTTACGCATGCCAGTTATGTATCCACCAGCTGCCAGCCTACAGCCTACTTCCAAAACTCCAAAGCTGCTTGTTGTCAGATTTGGTTCCGAGGGCACAAGTTCATTGTATCAACAACACTCCATAACAGTTTATGTGATGTGTTAATCAATTAACTCAGTTAATCAGTTAAACAATTTCACAACAGCTAGTTCTGGAGTAGGCCATTCAACTAGCCCGCTTTCTTACAACGAGACTCAGGCTGCGCAGGGCACCCGCTTCCTTATTTGGGTTTTGGGTTGCCAGGTTTTAGCCTATGACAAAACGGTTGAAATTGAATTGAAGTGATCGTGTATGTGTAGGGTGTATTTCATACACAATCTGGACACCTGAATGGATCAATGATTTTAAAATGAAGTTTGATGGCCATGCAAATTACTGTAGTTTTCCGGGAGAAATAACAAAACGGGAGGGTGCTGGGAGATGACCTTGAAATACGGGAGAAACCCGGGAAAAACGGGAATGTTGTATGGTCCAGTTGGATGTTTCCACAGTGATGATTTGGGGTGCCATGTTATCTGCTGGTGTTGGCCTATTGTGTTTCATCAAGTCCAGAGTCAATACAGCCTTCTAGGAGAACATTGATGCCATTAGAGCACGTCATGCTTCCATGCTAAAAGTCAACAGAACTGTATGCTGAGTAATTCCTAAATTAATTTTCACCATGAACTGTTTATCGCAACAAATAGTGGCTAGATTCGTTTTTAGAAGCTAAAAAAAAAGCTCTTTCATTGGATATCTGTGTGATGAGTAGGCTAGTTCAACAGAAAATAATGGGTGGCCGCACGTTGTGTCTGTCTGCCTCGTCTAAATAGCAGTGTTCCATGAAGGTTGAATGCAGCGGGCAGTAGGCTACTTAGGCCTATATGCCGTGATATTCTATTTTTTTACGACCCACCTGTATATTTTCAGGGTTCTCAATGGGCGTGAGACACACGCAATTCAACAACTTCACACGTCACACCTTGCATTTCTCACGCAGAAATATTACTAGGGATGTCAAGGTATCTGCATAATTAGTAGAGGAGGCGCAGGGATACGAGAGGATTTCTCGCAGGGTTCCGAACTAGCGCACCACTCACCCAGCCAAATCAAAAAATAAATAGCCACCGACATCCAATCAAAAAATAGTAGGCTATTCGTTGTATCTGGGTAAAATTAAAAAATAGCACATCCCCTCCCTACAACCATGCTTGTGTGGGGTTACACTTTAAGATTTCAAAACTGCACCAACATTCTTTTTATTCAGAAATTCAACTGTCTTGTCATTTGGTAAACCAGCCTACGTATGGCACTTTACAGGGTGTGTAATCAAGCCTTTTCACGAACATTTGACCCAGCCTACTTTATAGCAAAATTATTTCTTATCTATAAACTAAACTAAACTGTCGGTCATTAAGAAAACATAATGATTGTGTCGTTATAGCTTTGTGTAACCCAGACATCAGCAACGTTCATTTTACACGACCAATCACTCTCGTGGCTGCCTGCACTTTCCCTGTCGTCACGGCTGCAACTTTCGCACTCGTTTGTGCTTTTTAGCGTCGTGTTCATCAAGTCCCGGGACACCCGTCTGAGCCTCCATGGACCATGTCAACAATGAATGAAAATTAGCTTATTATTAACGAGTGTTATCAATTTGAGCGAGTACATAATTTTTATTTTTAAAGATACAGGACTGCTGCAGATGACCTGCCAACCACCATAATGTAATAGCAACCCAAGATAATGAATTTGCTGTCCTTATAAAAAAAAAAAAAATGGTCTCGGCATGCACATGCTTAGTCCAATGGTTCAGTGACAATATAGGCTACTCAAGTGAATAAAGCAATTAGCCTAATAAATAAAATATTTGTCTCACTCAGTACATATACATCTCGTAAATTGGTGAGCCATAGAATATCCCAGCGTCACGATTATTATATTTCAAGATTCCAATCTATCCCACCTACTGTAAATATGAAAAGTTATTTCTACTGACATGCTTCCTGGTGACATAAAAACACAAATGGTTTCCCTTGATAAATCTGACATAAGAGACATAGGCTATGCGTTATACTTTCCCAGATGGGTACAAATCCCTGACTGTCCTGAAAAATAAACAAAAACAAGATATAGGATGTATAGATTACAATGACAAATTCAAGGTCCCAAAGGGTTAATGCTTCTTTCCAAATTTTTTTTTTAATTAGTGAGTGAGTGCATCGTCCTATTTTGTTGCCACAATGTTGCATGGAATATTGTATTGAAGCCCGAAGTTTCCTGATGTGCTGGTCCTACTATCAATCCGGTGGCTGCTGTGTGTCTTCGTCTTCCCCTCTGTTGTGCTATGATTGCTGCCGTCCTCTGCTGTGCTGTCCAGAGCCCTGCCTCGTCCGTCCTGGGCCTGTGGTTTTGTGGAGCGCTGTTCAACAGAACTGGGAGCCAGATTCGTCTGCTCCCAGTTTATTGGTGAGTGACACCCTGTGTCAAGCTATGCTGCCTTGCCTCATCTGAAGTTAAGATCCACGTCTCACTAAATCGGAGTGCTCCAGACTGTCTGCCGTAGTCATATCACTATAAATAGCCTATGCATTTTCACAAATTTGGGTATTGTGTATTGCACGATTGTTTGCTCTTCTAGTGTGGTGCCGTGCTGATGCTGTGTTTGTTATCTAATGTGGAGATACTGGCAGCCTTCTTTCTGATCATGTGAGTGTTGTGCTGGTGCGTGCGAGTGATTGACAGGTGGCCTGATGTGTAGACGTCACTGCCTGGCATGAGATGTAATGAGATGGACTTGTGTTAGAGGAACCTCTTATGGACTGTGGGCTTCTAACTACGAACTTCCAGTGGACTTTTGAATGTGTTTGTCTGATGTCTAGCTTTTAAGCTTGAGTGAGCGAGTGCATGTGTGCTTGATGTACCCCTTTTTATTATTGTAATTAGAGATTATAATAAATATGTTTTTATACTGAAATTGTTGTCTATAGCTGCCGAAAGAGAGTGGCAGGACATGCGAATCATTGGCCATCTTGAGGCAAACAGACGGACGTACAGTAGTTACTTGGGAGATGACTACATCCACCAAAAAGGAAAGTCCCCCCAGACCACGTATTTCATCGGAGGCAATGAAGTCTGCAGGAATACTTTTTAGTTTCTCATGGCGTAAGTAGTCCCTGTTACCAGAGCCCGTTTACGGAGAGCCGGATCACTCCCTATTAACTCCATTGTACCTGCAATCTGCTGCAGTTCCGCTAGGGGCGATTACGAATAAGTGCAAAAACAATGGGGGTCTATGGAGCTAGACGGCTAAATGTGTCTCTTTCACCTGGTTGTCATTGAAAAATCGAAGATTGGATTGTGGTTTCTGCAAGATCAATATGGATTATAGGTCAAAAGTTGAATGAATGAGTACTTACGTCCTTTCGATTTCTTACAGGTTGGGTCGTTGTTGCCCACAACACACTAGCTTTCTGCTAATGAATGAATCATTGACACATTTGAAAGGCTTTTAAGTGACTCAATAAAAATATAACACTCAGCGGTGTGTATTTTCTCTGCCCCCTCTTTTGCATGCAGCATTCACATTTCTCTATTTACCTCGATTTAGGCTACTTGGGTATGGCTTAAGGCTTGACTACACGGTGGTAACGAAAATCGAAATTTGCTGTCTACATTATTGTTAGTGTTGGGGTAACGCAACTACGCAAATCAAAACAGTGGTGTGATAATTAAGCCAGTAGAGAAATAACTGTTCAGAATTAATCTGTAGCCTTGGGTAGGCTTCTGCGACGTTTTTAAAAGGCCACGCTATAGAGGCTTAGACAACTGACCCACGTTTTGGTTTCGTAAATTAATTTGCCCTACTTCTTGACTGCAATGTAGTCAATTGACTGCTTGACATGTCATTTTTCTTTTTCTTTACAATTAACAAATACATCTGCTTTATGCCGCAGAATTACATTCATATTTGGAACTTACATAGTCCAATGCATCGTTACACTACGTTAGTGTTTCCCAAAACCATAGTAGCAACGAACGTTCGCAACCACTATCGTAAAGTTGTGTAGTTACAACTACACCTCTCGACCTGTGGTAGAATGCTAGTAGAAGCATAGTTCCAGGGATCTTCATATCAAAGACGTCACTGACGCCAGTTATTTGTTTGCAAATTAAATTTAGGTTTCTAATTGATATTTACACTTCTAACCACCATACATCCATATTTTAAAATGCCCAAGGCAGAAAATACATAAATTAAAAGTCAATTTGCAGCCATGTGCATGTAAGTAAAAGTCACACACCTGCAGATAATAATAAGGTGGTGCGCACTTTTTGACGAGTCAGCTGAGAATATGTAGCCTTTGATTTTCATGGAGGGGGTGGGTCCTTGTTAGTTTACGCAAACCAAGCCAAGAAGGCTGATTCTGATTTTGATAATATGATCTACACAAAAGAAAAACTTAGGTAAACAACGATGTCAATATTGTTGTCAAAATCTTAACCCAGATTCGAACTCTTGGACAGGGGACTGGTAACTGCTGTGCAACGGCAGCTGTCATCTGCTGGCCTTAACGCAATGCGCCACAGAAGTATGTGCAGGTGCCCGTTCACGTGCTACTAAACATCATTAACCACCTTAGTCCAGACTACTGAAGTTTGGATACTATCATTGTCCAAACTTACAGTACTATGTAAGTACGACAGTTTTTGGAAACAGTCGTAACTTACATGTTGGTTAGTTGAACGATGCATCCTGTTAGTAAAGCTACCCTCCGTAGTTGTATGGGAAACGCACCCCAGATCAGCTTGTAGGCCATTAGCAATCTGTTTATTTTATTTCATGAAGCCTACACAATAGATCACATGCCACATTCTCACTTTCAATAGACAGATGCAATAGCCATTGGTCAAGTATTGAGTATAAAGCAATTAAGATACCCTATACAAAAAGTACTTCATACTATCATAAAAATTCATTAAAACGAATAGCATTTTGCAACTTGACAAAACACTGGATTAAATATCGTAGGCACAGGAGAAAACTTGTACATCCATTGGCCCGTGGGGAGATCACATGCCAGTTGCCTCTCCCTTCAGTGCTATGACTCGTTCGGCTGTGAGCTTGTTTCGCCAAAAAAACTCTTGCAGATATCAATGTGTCTTTGTTCATGGGTTAGGCCTCACAGCAGAGGCTTAGACAACTATGACCCACATTTTGGTTTCGTAATTTGCCCTACTTATTGACTGCAATGTAGTCAATTGACTGCTTGACAGATTATTTTTATTTTTCTGTACAATAAACAAATACATCTGCTTTATGCCGCAGAATTACGCACTTGGCCAGCCTATAGAACGGGCACATTTTGGAGAGAATAGAGAATGTACACACGCAAGAATCTGTAGGCTATTTGTGGCTGGTTACCAGCAAACAATGTTTAATGCATTAACTCAAGACATCAAACCTTTTCTAAACAATACAAACAGAAAGGATGCAGCAGGCAGCAAATGTAGAAGAGTAATTTCCAGTGGAAGAACAAAATGCTGAATGAAGCCCAAAGATATGAAAGCATATCTGGCAAGTTGTTATTTTTTGAAGACGTAAATGGTTGGGCTATCGGCCTAGTTTGCAAGAAGGAGACATAAAGCGTGCACATGCCACACTATCCAGAGCTGTGGTAGCGGGGGGTAGGAGGATTACTGTTTCTATAAAATTCTTCAACAGAAGGCCTGCCTCGAAGTGTCAGGAATTTTCATACGAGAGACACTCTCATTGGTGGTTAGTATATGAAGTAGGGAATTGACAGCAACATATCCAATCACATTATGAGAGATGCTGAATTTAACATAAACTGCGATGTTTGATTTTAAATTAATGTAAATTTAGCCGGGACTGTAAGCTGGCACACGTGGGTGCTCGATGTTTTCAGTGGGTGCCCGAGAGACGGAGCACCCACGGTATCGGCGCCTATGACAAGCGTATCTCGCGGTTGCATCCATTGCAAACGATGCAATGTGAACTTCTGGGATTGAGGAGAGCACTAAATGCTCTTCTGAATAAGCACGAAGTCAAGCTTTTAAATGAAAAACACTCTTTAATAATCAAAAAAATAAACGCTAATGAAGTAAACTTGTGACCATCAAAAATCGTTTATCGCCTGTAACTCTGTGATAACAGGACGTAACAAAAGGCATTTGGCTGAGCAACGGAGGTTAATATGCTCTATATTTTGTCCAAATGATGTCTGTCTATCATCGTTGCACTCGGAGAAAACCAGAATGTTTAATTTGTCCTGCGTTTCTTCTACGGCTGCAGATTCACTCGCCGTTAACCAAATATTTCTTTATTAGGGCAGGGCAGGCATATTTCTGGCTATTAAATTATTTCTAAACCAGTCTGCTAAAGTCTGTAGTGAAGTCTGTGTAGGGTTTTCCAGCTCCATTTCTTTTTACGAGACACCCTGCTCACTTGAGACCTCTGCCGGTTGTTGCAGCGTCGTTGCAGCGTCACTGGAAAAATACAAATTAAAGTCGCGTGATGCCACGTGATCCCAAGGGAAGCTGGCCAAGTCGAAGCACTGCCCACTGTAGCTCAGTACTGTTGTTTAAAGTGATATGCACATCGAAACTAAGCTGTAATTTGGCTAGTAATGTGAGCATCTGCTATTAATTTGAATAATGCTTGAATTGCTTGAATGGACTGATGCTAATGATTTAGCACCTAGCCTACTGGAGGATAGTTTGTATAAATACATCCAGAGTAAGGTGCAAAGGGGCCTGTTAGCATTGCTTGAATTGAATGTGACGCTAATGGTTTAGCAACTAGTCTACTTGAACATTAATGACTTCAGTGCTGCTCTCTGTTCTGCTTGCAAAAAGTCACTGTGATGCAGAACCTGTGGAATTTCAGCTACTGCGCAATTCAGCGGTTTTGCCCCCTGTTGACAGTCTTCCTGTCCTGGTCCCACCTAGACTGAACATTGACAGGCAGACCTATCTGCATGAAAAAATCAGGCCTTTCTGTGCTGATGAGGCAAAAGACATCACATGCCCAGCGCCAAGGGTCACAGCACAGAAGAGTGCACAGAAGAATATGCAGAAGAGGATGCGGATGTGATCTCACCTAATAATTGGACTCTTCTTCACAGCCTCTTGCTTGCTATGTTAGCCTTTATGCACAGCCTCTCCCTCCCTCCAACAGCCTGGACTAAATTCACTTAACTCTAGTTCTGACTTATTGTGTTGCCTCCAAAGTCTATTGACTTAAAACTGCACTGTCTTGCCTTACTTTTTTGCACTTTACCAAATAATACCTGAACTCTCCGGTACCACAGGGTTAGTCCCTGCCCTGTCACCCTTAACACACTTATCACACAGCCTCAGCACATTCATGTGGACCTTGTTTGTTATTTAGTATCTTTTTCATAGTATCTTTATTCTTATTGTCTAGTGTATAGGATCTTTATTCTTATTTTTCTATTGGAATCATATTGACATGTTATTGGGCCTTCTATTAGGAACTTCTAGATGTGGTTTATACCTTGGATTATAGGATTGTAACATCTTATCCTGTGTATTAATGCATGCTATTCAGGGCCTTTTGTAATAAAAGCATTTCCATTTCAATAAAGTACCTTCTAATTCTGTCCAGTGTCCAGTGAAGTGCCTAATGAAAATAACACTACATCAATATTAACAACACTACAATTCTTTCTGCCCTGCAGGCTAAAAGATCCAGGTGTCACAGTGACACCTGTAGGGGGAAGGGCTACAGATACCAGATGTCACAGTGTGACATCTGTAGAGGAGGGCTTATCTCAACGAGATGCAAATGAGCACAATTGTCTTTCCTTTGACTCAGGTGAGGTGACAATTTGCAAATCTATTAGGCCAGTTTTCAGAGGGGTATACATTCAAATGACCACAACTTATTCAAATATTATCAGATCTCCACGAGTGAGACATCATTGGATAGCTTTGAAACTACACTTTCAGAAACTCAAAATGTCTCTGGGGAGACATGTGGCTGGTTTTCATACGGCTGGTCACATATTTGATCAACACTATCCAGCAGATGCCCTATCACATGGCGTGGCCCCCAACAAATTGACATTGAGCGGTCAATGGGTTATCCATCCCCTATCAAGGCTATGCAGTGATAGATTTCAAAGTAGGAGGTGCCAGTATTTCAAGGAGGGGGGTTGTCATTGTAGCCGACCATTGCCTAACTGCCCCATTACTGATTGGTATGAATGCTATCACAACCTGCTGGCATGCCTGACTTATTTAATCAACCAGAGGGCCTGAAGACTGTTTTCTAGGATCAAGGGACAGGGAAAGCCTGGACTGGTGCATTTGCTGTGTGCCAGCGGACAGCTGTAATAGAGGGGGAAGATGGATACATGGGGTTTGTGCATCCAGCAAGCCGTAGGGGCCTAACCATCCCAGCCAGAAGTGAGTTGGTGGTCTGGGGGCCTGCACGAATGGGTCCGAGGGGGCAGGACTAGCACTGCGTGAAAAGTGTGATTTTCGTCCCTGTAAACGCCCGGGATCTTTCTCATTTTCGGCAGTTGCCGACAATTTGCAACCCGAGAACGCCGCGTTTCTCTGTGCCACAAATTGTCAGAACCGTACTATGACATATGTGGAGAGCTCGCAGAGTGCTAATGGCTCTAATTAGCATATGAATGCAGCAAAACCACACCTGGCCAGGCCAGGCTTGAATTTCCTTACTCAGTATTGGATGAAACCACAACTTTCAAACAAGAAAAATCACTCGTGATTGATTGGCAGATCTGTCACTATTGGTCACCCTGGCTCATAATAAATGTAAACCCCAATAAAAAAATAATAAACCCTAACCTCCCTGACCCAAGTCTCCTGGTTCACCACACTTGACTTAGCCAGTGGTTACTGGCAGGTTGGAGTTGACCCCCGAGACCAACCCAAGACTGCCTTCACCACCCCACTAGGTGTATATGAGTTTCAAAGGATGCCCTTTGTCCTCTGTAATGCACCGGCCACGTTTCAGCGGCTTATGCAGCAATACTTGAATGGCCAAATCGCTGACTCTGTACTCATTTATTTGGACGATATCATTGTCTATTCCCCAGACTTTTCCTCCCACTTACGCCACCTGGAGGCTGTCTTTGAGCGACTGCAACACCATTGGCGCAAGATGAGGGTAGATACGTGCCAGCTGCTATGGAGAGAAGTAAGGTTCCTGGGCCATGTGGTCACTGGAGAAGGAGTGAAACCAGAGCCTACCAAGGTCACTTCTGTGACTGGATGGCCGGTTCCGACTACAATAAAAGAGGTTTGCCCTACTCAACAACGCAAAGAGGCGTGGGAGAAACATTACAATAATGTTGGACACTTGGGAGTGGAGAGAAGTTGCCTACGTCGACACTTCTTCTGGCCAGGTATGCAGAACAAGGTCCAACAATACCACTCCCAGTGTCCCCGTTGCCAGGTGAAAAAAGTTGATCCTGTGCCTAAAGCAATATATATATATAACATAGCATAGCACAAACAGCGTACTTAGAAGGAAGTTAAAGTAAAAAGGGTACTTGCATATACTATAGATATATATTAATCTTTTGAGGAAAGTAAAGGGTATTAAGCTACACTTCAGCTACAGCCAGCAGAACCTACATATCGTAAACGTGCTAATTACCAACCATTTAATTCGAAAATTCTTAAAACAACGATGTTTTTTAATACTTCAAAATAACATTTGCTAAATGAACCTTACATTTTTCAGTAGCCATAGGTGTGTAGATTTGAACAAAATCTAGTTTGGTTCTTACCGGGGCTTTTACTGCCTGAAATATACGATTTTGTTTACCACGCTCGGAGGTTAGTTCTGGGCCGGAGGGTGCTTATTCCCAACCTTTCTCAGGCACATGAACGGTTAGCCCGAGAATTCTCGTCGGCAAATCAAAATTCCACTGGAGCTCCAAGCGGATTTGTACACGCAGCCTTACAACACTGTTAACAGCTCCTCGAGTCACGGTAAAATGTAATTTTTGGTACATACCTAATTTAGATAAACTTATGGTGTGGGTGCTTGCATTTCTTTAGGAACCCGCCGTCTTGGTTTGTATAGAAATGGATTTTAATTGACACATACACATAAGAGGATGGACATACGTGATGTTCCTATACAGTCTTTCAAATAGCAGCAAATTACCCTGTAATGACTTCTAGAATCATACCCTTTAGTAATAATAGTGTTCCTTATTTGCTAAATGTTTGTGAGCTACCCAGTAATACCATCATAAAGAGTACATTTCGATAACCCATAAGTAAGTTTAGAAGAATTATAGATCTGAAACAGTATTTGTAGTTTCAGTATTTGTAAAATATTTGCCAATTAGCTAGAAATAATAATTGACTTCTGTAATTACACCCTTTACCAAAATGATTTACCTATATCATTGTTATACCTTACTTACCAAGCATTTACCCTGTAAACCCTGTAAACACCATGCTCTATTCTCTACACCTAACTAACCTATTCATTATCATGTATACAGACCTTACTGCCCTGTAACTGACCCTAGGCAGATGGGTCTGGCCCTAGAGTCGTGGATCTGCTCAATGTTTTCTTCCTATATGTTTCTCCAATTCTAGGGAGTTTTTCCTCGCCCCTGTTATTCATGGGCTCTCTCTGAATGTTTAACAGTGTAAAGCGCCATGAGACATGTATAATGTTTTGGCGCTCTATAAGCAGTGGTGGAATGTAACGAAGTACAAATACTTCGTTACTGTACTTAAGTCAATTTTCCACGTATTTGTACTTTACTTAAGTAGAATTTATAGTGCATACTTTTGACTTTTACTTCGTTACATTTTACAGCAATTATCTGTACTTTTACTCCGCTACATTTCTACAACACCATCGTTCCTTTTTACGATACATTTTATGCTCAGTTTTTTTCTCTATGCCAAACACGTTTGTTTTACCAGGGGGCGGGGTTGCTACCAAAGATTCTGGAGCTCTACGTGCCCAGCTTCTAAATCTTTGAAACATAAGCTTCTAGTCTAGACCAGGCAAAGCGTGAGCTTGTAGCCATCTGCATTCGGTAGGCTATATTCACCAGACCCATGGCTACTGGACATGCAACTGTGTTCTGTGCCTTCTGTCTGTTATCTGCAGAATTAGGGCCTCCTCTCCGATGAGATTGCTACCCGCGGATCAGCGAAGTTACAGGCTATGCCCATGCTTCTGTCACACGTCTGATCATTTGCGGCACAAATGAATGGTAGACTACTGTATTATAGAACCGCTGGCCGAAAAAAACGTAACAATTTCCAGATTAAGAAATCTTTATTAATTGTGTGTGATCAAATAAAGAGGCATAGCCTACACTTGGGGGTAGTAATGTGAGCGCTCATTCAATGTCTATGTGCGTCTGCGCAAGTGAAACTGAATCTAATCATAAAGACACCTTTCTCTGTTCAATCAGCAGAATTGGCATTACGATCCACCCGACGTTTTCCTTGTCTACCCCGTTAAACTTCAGGCTCTCGTGTTTTGCTGAATGATCTTTTACTCAGCAGATCACCCTAGTAGATAACCAGAATTACAGTCTCTAGAATTGTAGGTCAGAATGTAAATTGGGCCACAGATGGTAAGCACAATTGCATTAGCTTAAAACTATCTAGTCGAGTACAACCTAAAACTAGCTTAATTAAAATGCCACAGCCCATACTGATTTTTCTTTTAGAATATAGATATTAAGAGAATAAATCATTATGCAAATACTTTTACTTTTAATACTTAAAGTACATTTAAAAGCAGGTACTTTTTACTTAAGTAGGGTTGTCATTGTGGTACTTTTACTTTTACTAAAGTAAATATTTCTCTGTGTATTTGTACTTTTACTTAAGTACTGAGTTTCAGTACTTCCTCCACCACTGTCTATAAGTGAAATTAAATTGAATTGAAATTAAACATTTTGCATCAAGTTTTTCCTGTCTCAAGAATGGCCGTCATGTACTGTCTCTCTCAGCCAGACTGGAGGAGAGGAGGAGGAAGAGAATAATGTCTGCATTATGATAACAGGGCCAGAGGGGCAAGAACTTTAGAGAAAGATAGCAGAGCAAAAAAGTGTGTAAAAGATAAAAGGGGAGGCAGAGGTGCAAGAAAGAGAGCGAGAAACTTTCCAACCTGCTGCATTCAGATGAACAGGGCAGACATGTTCCTACGCTGCCTCGCCTGAATCTGGATCTGGATCTTTGGTGAGCATGAATAATGAATATGGGCTCTGCTCCTGGCTTGGCATTCTCTTTTGTGTTGGAAATGACTTGACTCTTATTTCTTAATTGGGTCAGTGAGAAGCCACTGGAGGTTGGTCTCTATGCAAATCATTGCACTTGCCTCAGTTCTCAGGGAGATCTGCTTTTTAGCATTGTTGCTTAAAGCTTTGCTGCTCGTATTTGAGGCTGTTCCTGTCCGTCATTCAGTCTGTTAATCTGTGTTCATTGTTTCAGGTTGCATGTCCAAGCGCTGGTTTGCTTGAGTTCACAGCCCTGGCCATAATCATGATATTAAGAGATGCAAATGTTATTAAACAGATATTAATGCATTTTCATCAAATATGGATGAGAGTTATTTAATATCTCTGCTTAAGTCTCAATGGGTGTAAGGCTATAAGAGCAACAACAAGAATGAGCTCCTAGAATTCATTAACACCCCCAAAGGTGTTGACTTGAATCTTGAGATGAACCTGATTGATTTTGTTCACATGATAAAACACTTTTTTTGATCAAAATCTGTTTTGAGGCGAAAGTTTGATTTTGAGTACGGGTGCACCGATTCGATATTTGGATCGGATATCGGCCCCGATATTGACAAAATAGCTGGATCGGGGATTGGAAAAATTAGCAGATCCATGGGCCGATCCAAATTTACTTCAACTTCAAAGACTGTGTCAGAACTACTTCTTGTAGCCCTTGCTGACTTGTTTTTGGTGTTTTTTACTGTCTGCTTTTGTTTTGGTATTCCATGTGCTTTTGGCCACACCCCTACTTCCTGCCTTTGTTCTCTTTCCTGCCATTTTTTGGTCCTCACCTGTTCCTTATTTGCTCATTTTACCCAAGCTATTTATACCCTGCTCTACTTGTGACTCATTGTCAGATTGTCTCTTGCTGTGCGTGGGTCATCTTTGCTCTCTGACTGTTGCCAACAGACCTCTCAAGTCTGACGTATTGAGCGTGAGACACACGCATTGGAATGACTTCACACGCTCACACGCCACACATGGCATTTCTCACTCCGAAAAATGATTAACTTGCTAATATATATTAACTCGTGGGGAAACAAAGAGACCGTACTATGGGTAAATAGAGGGGTTTTACGGGTGAAAACATTTTGGCAGGTTTTTTTTTATGTATATCACTAATATGGGATTTTTATTTGCACAAAACTGGTTTTGGTGGGAGAAAGTTGTTATGTATTTATGTGTTTATGTTTTATGTTTGCTTGTTAGATTTATTATTTAGTGTGAACTTGAATTTGAATGCTGTTCCAAGTTGCTGCTGGTGAGAATTGTTTATTTTTTAATACTAATAGTAGTAATAATAATAATAGTAATACATTACATTTATATCTAAGTGTTATTTTGTTAGATTTTGCAGATGTATTTGTTTATTGTACAGAAAAATAAAAATAACCTGTCAAGCAGTCAATTGACTACATTGCAGTCAATAAGTAGGGCAAATTACGAAACCAAAACGTGGGTCATAGTTGTCTAAGCCTCTGCTGTGAGGCCAAACCCATGAACAAAGACGCATTGATATCTGCAAAAAGTTTTTTTTTTTGGCGAAACAAGCTCACAGCCGAACGAGTCATAGCACTGAAGGGAGAGGCAACTGGCATGTGATCTCCCCACGGGCCAAGTTTTCTCCTGTGGCTACGATATTTAATCCAGTGTTTTGTCAAGTTGCAAAATGCTATTCGTTTTAACGAATTTTTATGATAGTATGAAGTACTTTTTTTATAGGGTACTATCTTAATTGTTTTATACTCAATACTTGACCAATGACTATTGCATCTGTCTATTGAAAGTGAGAATGTGGCATGTGATCTACTGTGTAGGCTTCATAAAATAAAATTAACAGATTGCTAATGGCCTACATGGGGTGCATTTCCCGTACAACTACAGCTTTTTACTAACAGGATGCATCGTTCAACTAACCAACATGTAAGTTATGACTGTTTCCCAAAACTGTCGTACTTAAATAGTACTGTAAGTTTGGACCATGATAGTTTCCAAACTTCAGTAGTCTGGACTAAGGTGGTTAATGACGTTTAGTAGCACGTGAACGGGCACCTGCACATACTTCTGTGGCGCATTGCGTTAAGGCCGGCAGATGACAGCCGCCGTTGCACAGCAGTTACCAGTCCCCTGTCCAAGAGTTCGAATCTGGGTTAAGATTTTGACAACAATATTGACATCGTTGTTTACCTAAGTTTATCTTTTGTGCAGATCATATTATCAAAATCAGAATCCGCCTTCTTGGCTTGGTTTGCGTAAACTAACAAGGACCCCCCCCCCCCCCTCTATGAAAATCAAAGGTTACATATTCTCAGCTGACTCGTCAAAAAGTGCGCACCACCTTATTATCTGCAGGTGTGTGACTTTTAATTTATGTATTTTCTGCCTGGGGCATTTTAAAATATGGATGTATGGTGGTTAGAAGTGTAAATATCAATTTTAAACCTAACTATATTTATAATTATTCATTTGCAAACAAATAACTGGCGTCAGTGACGTCTTTGACATGAAGATCCCTGGAACTATGCTTCTACTAGCATTCTACCACAGGTCGAGAGGTGTTGTAACTACACAACTTTACGATAGTGGTTGCGAACGTTCGTTGCTACTATGGTTTTGGGAAACACTAACGTAGTGTAACGATGCATTGGACTAGGTCTATGTAAGTTCCAAATATGAATGTAATTCTGCGGCATAAAGCAGATGTATTTGTTTATTGTACAGAAAAATAAAAATGACATGTGAAGCAGTCAATTGACTATATTGCAGTCAAGAAGTAGGGCAAATTAATTTACGAAACCAAAACGTGGGTCATAGTTGTCTAAGCCTCTATAGCGTAGCCTGTTAAAAACTTTGCAGAAGCCTACCCACTGTTTTGATTTGCTGACAATAATGTAGACAGCAAATTTCGATTTCGATTTTCGTTACCAGTAGTCAAGCCTTAAGCCATACCCAAGTAGCCTAAATCGAGGTAAATCGAGCTTTTTCAGAAGGGGCGGCAGGCAGAGCGATGTACAGTGGCAGAGCGACGCACAGTGGCTGAAAGTGGTACTAAAGCTTCACGCAGCTTCACGCCTCGTAATGCGCGACTGAAGTGGCCATTTGAAAGCGATGCCCACTGTAGGATTTATATATTTCTATAGTATATAAGGCCTATAGTATAATAATTGAATACAAAATACTAAACAATTTCTATGTTTATTTTTCGTAAGGTGTTAGATGTCACACTGTCACTGTCTAGGACCACCAAGCTGATAATCAGCTGGGTCGCCCATCACAAATTCGGACTGTCTTGTCCTTCCAGTGCTCTCCAGACTGCCAGTGAATTCTCCGGGTTGGTCAGTTATAAAGAACTTTGTTGGTGTTGCATCGTGAAGACACAGCTGTGCGCAGTTTTCACGCGGGTCATCTTTGCCCTTGGACATTTTCAGACGGTTGGAAATTGGACTAATTTTATTTTTAATTCTTATTTATTTTATTTATTAATTTGTTTGTTGTATGTCTTGGTGTCACGGGTACGCTGGCGACTATGCCGCTCCGTCCGGCATCTATTGTCTTTGTTAGTCTGTGTCAATGACAATGTCTTATATGTGGAGCGCTTTGGGTTGCACTCTGTGCATGTTAAATGCGCTATACAAATAAATCTTACTTGACTTGACTTGACACTGTCATCACTGTGTGATTTAAAAATATATGTGATTTAAAAATGCATGCACAAAGTGAATCTCTGTGCTACCCTCTTTTTGGTATACAGACTATGATTGGCTCCCATAATACTGCAATCTTATTGATTCTCAGAATCCTGCAATCTGATTGGCTGTGAGAATCCTGCAATCTGATTGGCTCCCAGAATCCTGCAATCTGATTGGCTGTGGGAATCCTGCAATCTGATTGGCTGTTGGAATCCTGCAATCTGATTGGCTCCCAGAATCCTGCAATCTGATTGGCTGTGGGAATCCTGCAATCTGATTGGCTGTTGGAATCCTCCAATCTGATTGGCTGTTGGAATCCTGCAATCTGATTGGCTCCCAGAATCCTGCAATCTGATTGGCTGTGGGAATCCTGCAATCTGATTGGCTCTCAGAATCCTGCAATCTGATTGGCTCCCAGAATCCTGCAATCTGATTGGCTGTGGGAATCCTGCAATCTGATTGGCTGTGGGAATCCTGCAATCTGATTGGCTGTTGGAATCCTCCAATCTGATTGGCTGTTGGAATCCTGCAATCTGATTGGCTCCCAGAATCCTGCAATCTGATTGGCTGTGGGAATCCTGCAATCTGATTGGCTGTGGGAATCCTGCAATCTGATTGGCTCTCAGAATCCTGCAATCTGATTGGCTCCCAGAATCCTGCAATCTGATTGGCTGTGGGAATCCTGCAATCTGATTGGCTGTTAGAATCCTGCAATCTGATTGGCTGTTGGACTCCTGCAATCTGATTGGCTCTCAGAATCCTGCAATCTGATTGGCTCCCAGAATCCTGCAATCTGATTGGCTCTCAGAATCCTGCAATCTAATTGGCTCTCAGAATCCTGCAATCTGATTGGCTGTTGAAATCCTGCAATCTGATTGGTTCTCAGAATCCTGCAATCTGATTGGCTGTTAGAATCCTGCAATCTGATTGGCTGTTGGAATCCTGCAATCTGATTGGCTCTCAGAATCCTGCAATCTGATTGGCTCCCAGAATCCTGCAATCTGATTGGCTCCCAGAATCCTGCAATCTGATTGGCTCTCAGAATCCTGCAATCTGATTGGCTGTTGGAATCCTGCAATCTGATTGGCTATGGGAATCCTGCAATCTGATTGGCTGTGGGAATCCTGCAATCTGATTGGCTCCCAGAATCCTGCAATCTGATTGGCTCTCAGAATTCTGCAATCTGATTGGCTGTGGGAATCCTGCAATCTGATTGGCTGTGGGAAGCCTGCAATCTGATTGGCTGTTGGAATCCTGCAATCTGATTGGCTCCCAGAATCATGCAATCTGATTGGCTCTCAGAATCCTGCAATCTGATTGGCTCCCAGAATCCTGCAATCTGATTGGCTCTCAGAATCCTGCAATCTGATTGGCTCCCAGAATCATGTAATCTGATTGGCTGTGGGAATCCTGCAATCTGATTGGCTCTCAGAATCCTGCAATCTGATTGGCTCTCAGAATCCTGCAATCTGATTGGCTGTTACAATCCTGCAATCTGATTGGCTGTTGGAATCCTGCAATCTGATTGGCTCCCAGAATCCTGCAATCTGATTGGCCCTCACCATAACATAGTTTACTTTTTTTTTTTACTTTTTTGGTGTATTTATTTTTAATAATGGTCAGAGAAATATAAATAAAGGCCTGAAAACAACTTAATGAACTGAAACAGCATGTGTTTAGCAAAGTATGGCTGATTAGTCATATGATGTTTGCTAGAGCAGGCATCACCAAATAGCGGACCGCGGTCCGAGTCCGGACCGTGACGTGATCCTATCCGGACCCAGACCATAATAGCCTAATTTAGATTTTCACGTAAGATGTCAAAGCTGCGCCAAATGTTTCGTTAGTTAGGATAACAGCATTTACTTCAGGAACCATAATTTCGCTTGCTGCTACACAGCCAGTGAAATCTGTGAATTCTGATAAAGTCGAGTCAGTGAGTAAAGTAGCCTACTATGGAGAAGAGACTGATAGCCTGAAACGAGCGAGGAGAGGAGACGGGACGAGAAACAATCAGATGGATATCTAAGTTAACGATAAGTAAGTTATTTTCAAATTATCGATTGCTCAAAGAGGAGAAAGCTAGACAGCGAGAACAGAGCTTTATATAACGATACGGGGGCAATACCACGCAAAACTGTCACGTCCGTAACGCCAAATAAATATGGATGTGACAGTTTTGCGTGGAATTGCCCTGGACCTCTTCTATAGCCTATATTCTGAGACAGGCGATCCAATTTGATCCAATTTGCGAGCGCCAATTTGAAGCACCTCTACTAGACAAAGCATATATTTTGAGCAAGCATAGGGTAGGCTAGGCCCATTCAACAGTGAACTGAGACCACAGAATATTTTACGATTTAAGAAGGCAATATGATTGATCCACCACAATCTAGTTAAGCCTACATGCATTCATTGCCCAACAACGTGATATTCCTGGGTTTCCAGGATTTCGGTTCAACATAAAAAAAAAACTTAAAAAATTAAATTAAACTTGCTGATTAATGGGTTCAAGGAACCAGCTGTGGAATATCCATCCTTGTCTCAGCTCAAATTTTATTTTAAGTTCACGTTAAGATCTTAAAAATAGCCAAGGATACTCAGTTTTTCTCCCCAATTAGGCTACTCTTATCTTGCCTTATTTCTCCTCATTTCGAATGTTGCCTTTTAGGCTACTTATTTTATTTCACATTAAACATTAGGCCTAGGCCTACAATCTTCTATTTCTTGAATTTCCCCCTTGGGGATCAATAAAGTATCTATCTATCTATCTACAACTAGGCTCCATCCATCCATCCTAATATTATACATACATACATATACATAGCCTAAACACGCACGTTAAACATTATGATGCTCCGGACCTTTGCTTGAGGAAATTTTCCGTAATTGGACCTCGCTGAAGATTAATTGAATACCCCTGTGCTAGAAGGAAATGTATGAATTCTTCAACAACAACTGATTTGCTCTACATGCTACATGCTTTTAGGAGATGTCACATTTACAATTACACCATCAGTTTTATGGAAATATAAATATTACCAAAGCCAAAGCCTTTAATACGTATGCAATAATAAATAATAATAATACGTTTATTTTATATAGCGCCTTTCTCAAACCCAAGGTCGCTTTACATAGTAGGAAGGCAGGGAAACACAATAACAAACAAACAAACAATACAACAGAGACAAAGGCAGGGAAATACAATAACAAACGAACAAAACAATACAACAAAGACAAGTTATCTGTAGGAACTATGTGTTGGGTGTGGAGGAGAAGTGATCATTAAACAGAAAGGTCTTGAGATGTTCTTTGAAGAAAGGAAGAGAAGGACAGGCACGAAGGGGTTGGGGGAGGGAGTTCCAGAGTTTGGGGGCCAAGGCACTGAAGGACCTGCCACCCAGGGTGGAGAGTCTGGAGCGGGGGATAGCCAAGAGGTTTTGGTCAGAGGATCTGAGTGAGCGGGAAGGAGTGTAAGGGGTCAGGAGGTCGCAGATGTAGGGGGGAGCAAGGTTGTGGAGGGCTTTGAAGGTGAGTAGTAGTACTTTGTATTTGATCCGGGACGGAACTGGTAGCCAATGGAGTTGATGGAGAATGGGGGTGATGTGTGCTGATCGTCTGGTATGGGTGAGGAGCCTAGCTGCAGAGTTTTGAATATATTGTAGTCTTTGAAGGGTTTTAGTGGGGAGACCAAGGAAAAGTGAGTTGCAGTAATCTAAATGTGACATAATGAAAGAGTGAACCAAAGTCTGTGCATCACTAGCAGAGAGGAAGGGTCGGAGGCGTGCAATGTTACGGAGGTGAAAAAAAGCAATCTTAGTGAGTGATTTGATATGAGGATCAAAGCTAAGGGTGGAGTCAAGCTGAATGCCAAGGTTTTTAACAACAGGGGTGGAGTGGACAGATGAGCCATCAATGTTGAAAGTGAGATGGGGAGATTTGGTGAGGATGCTTTTAGGGCCAATCAGCAGAATTTCGGTTTTGTCTGTGTTGAGCTTGAGAAAATTGTTTTGCATCCATAATTTTAAGTCAGAGAGGCATTCAGTGAGGGAGCGTGGTGGGGGGTCAGAGGGAGAGGGAGTGGTAAGATAGAGTTGGATGTCATCTGCATAGCAGTGGAAGTTGAGACCGTGGCTGCGAATAGTCTGGCCAAGAGGGAAGATGTATATGAGAAAGAGGAGGGGCCCAAGTACAGAACCCTGGGGGACACCACGAGTGACAGGGGACTTGGGGGACTGATGTGGACCAAGTGTTACAAACTGCTTTCTGTTGGTGAGGTATGACTGAAACCAATTGAGGGCTGTGCCAGAAACACCAATAGCAGACAGACGGGAGATTAGAACATTGTGGTTGATGGTATCGAAAGCAGCACTAAGGTCAAGGAGAATGAGAATGTTAAGCAAGACAATGCAAAATTATGCAAGACAATGCAAAAGTCAAATCCAATACATTAATTTGAGTAATGTGCCTTTTTCTTTGAACAGAGAAATTCAGCAGTTTAACTGAGAATGGCTTTAGAATGGCTGGCCTTTCCACAGACAGCAGAGCATGGTGTCCTCATAGTTTACAGCCAGCTCATCTGGTGGGTGGAGTGGAAAACGTGGGTGTCACCTGACCATCTGTTTGATCATCAGCGTCCACATCTGATGTTTTCTGACTTCAACCCTTTGCTGTTCCCCTTGTACGGCCTCTTGAAGATGATAGTGTGGCAGAGATTGTTTGATTTCTGCGAAAGCTTTGTGCTTGCCTTTGGATTACAAAAATGACCTGAAAAGGGTACTAAATTATGCATCTAAACCACAAAGCCACAGAACATTTTCAACCAATCAGGTTGTGCTTATTCCTGGAGCAGACCATGTTTATCTCACACCTCCACTACTGTAACTGTAGCGCTTTGACTAAAATGAATACAGTAAATGTAAAATGTGTTGACTCACTGTCCTCTTGAGTGGTGGGTCAGCATAAGGTCAGCTTGTAGTTTTATTAAGATTGGACAAGGGTCTCTTATCTCATAATTGGCTGTTCGGTCAAGGTCTTTGTGCTTCACCAGCCTAAAGGCTACAAAGACATTTATAGAAGGCCACATTTCTATACAAAGAGCGGAAATGGCTTCACTCATCAGGTTGCTATTGGCAGGGGAAAGCATCAGGCACCCAGACTTTATCTTCTGCTCTGATAGACAGAGAAGCTGATTTTCTCTTTGCCAGTGGATTGAAGAATTGTTTTCTGAAGGAGCTGAAGTGAAATGAAAAAGATGAAACATCATTCTGAGTACAATGTGAAAGTGGAGGAAATAAACAAGAACAAATCTCAGTGAGTTGTTTGTAAGAGGACAATACAGTCTCAACCTGCTGGAAAAGCACTGACAACAGCTTGTCTCTTTTTCAGAGCATGGGCCTCAAAATGATTGTGTGAAATACTGTCAGATGAACTGAAAGGGGTTCTGTGCTATTTACTCTGGGCTGCTGCCCTGAACTACGTTTGCCATAACACAGGGTTTACCACCAAAAGAATAGTCCCAGTTTATTACCTCTGCCAGGGGGTAATGTTTTCGCTGTGGTGGTGCTGTTTCCTCATGTAATGTTTGGCTGCTCGGCAGTATGTTTTTGCTTTCTGATTGTGTGCAGGTGACCTGTAAAGAGTGGGCGGAGCCACAACCTTTAAAACCTAGGCACCCCAGACAGTCCACGGAGACTTGTGTTCCGGCTACCACGCTGATTATTGCTCTTCCTGCGTTGTTCCTATTGTGTTATAGTTAACCTCCCATTTTCTGTTTTGTAATTTACCTTATTGTTTAATAAATCCCTAGACCAAAACGAGCCCAATTTACTTTTTTGGTCATTCTATGTTGTGGCCAGTGCGCCTGGCCATAACATTTGGGTCCTCGTCCGCTCTTTAGAGATTGTTAGGAAGTAGCAGGAAATTTTGAGTGCGACTTTGGGTGAGTACCATCATTTTTTCTGGGTAGAGGAGCGTGCACCTCAATTTAGTAAGCCGCCGGGCAGACACTGAGCCTGCCACTTTATTATTTTAGTCTCATTATTTTTGGTGGTGATCCTTAGTTGGTACGTTTCGGAGGTTGTGGTAGGCTGCGCAATCGGTCTGCCATGTCCTCACGGGTTCAACGTTCAAAGTACACCAGGTAGGGGATCCACTGAAGACTAGAGAGGCTAAGTTTAGTTTTTTTTGGATAGGTAAGTAGGGATTGGGGTGTAGCAGTGAATCTCCCAGTCCTCCGGTACTCCCTTGTATGTCGCTTTAGTGAGTTCATATGAACTGTAGTGCACTGCAATAGTGTAGTGTTTAACAGGTTAAGGTTAGAATAGTTGGCTGCATATTTTCGGGGTTCTTGACCCATTAGTGTGTCTAACCTTCCCTCAACTTATCAGTATTGTGGCGTGGTAGTGCCATGTTAAAAGTTTTGTGGTCATTTCGGGGATTTTGATCACATCGTTTCGATATTTTTTTCTGAAGTTGTGTAGCAGCCTGTAGTAGCCCATTTGTTTTCTTGTTTATTTTGGATTGTTATATTAATCATGTCTGTGGTTCAGGAGTTTGTGGAAAACCCTTCTGTAGAGGTGTTTAATAATCTTAAAAAAGAGCAACTTTTGGAGTTGGCTACCCATTATGAAATTGAGTTGTCCGCTTCAGAAAAATGCCTCAAACAAAGCAATAAAACTGTTCTGCTACCAGTATTGGTAGAGAAAAGGGTTCTGCCTCCCGTCGATATGAGAGATTCCATCCGTTTGAAAGAACTTTCTATTCGGGAGAGAGTTAGACAATGAGAGAGAAGCGTTGCGTTTAAGAGCCTCCGAGAACAAGTTGGAAATGAAACGCTTAGATTTAAAAGCTAGACAGGAAAATATTGATATCATTCACACTGGGTCTTTTGACGTGAGTAAGCACATTAGGCTTGTACCACCATTCATTGAGAAAGACGTGGAAAAATATTTTCCGCATTTTGAAAAAGTTGTGTCAACCTTAAGTTGGCCGAAAGAAGTATGGACTCTGTTAATTCAGTCAATGTTAACTGGCAGGGCACAAGTGTATTCTTCACTTTCACTTGAGCAAAGTAAAGACTATGGTGTGGTTAAGGCAGCTATTCTTAGTTGTTACCAACTAGTCCCAGAAGCTTACCGTTTCCGCCGTTGTAAGAAAACAGAGCGTCAGACTTACATTGTGAGAAAGAGAGACTGTCTAGACAGTCAGGCAAAGTTGCTAGCTTTAATTCTTGTGGAGGACGTCCTGACGTTGTAGCTACTTACCTTAATGAGCATAAAGTCGATTCTTTGCATGAAGCTGCTGTCCTGGTGGATGAATTTGTTTTGACCCACCGTGTCTTCAAAGACCGGCATAAGCCTGTAGGTTCATCTCCAAAGTCCAGTTATGCTGCGGTCCATTCTTCCAGTAGTCCAGAGCAGGCCTGTTTTTATTGTAAGAAGCCTGGGCACTTGGTGGCAGACTGTCCAGTGCTGAGAAAAAAACAAGCTGCTAAAGGCTTTGGGTTGATTAAAGCGTCTCCACATTCTGCATCGCCCTGTCTTGAATTCTCAAGCGACGTAGAGACAGGCTATGAACCTTTCCTTAGCGATGGTTTTGTGTCATTGTCAGGTGATAAAAATCTCACTCCCGTACGCATCTTGTGTGACACCGGTGCTGCACAATCATTCATTTTGAAAGGGGTTTTGCCTTTGTCTGAAATAACGAAAAATGGCACCAGTGTATTAGTCCGTGGCTTTGAGATGGGCTTTACTGTTGTTCCACTTCACCAAATCATTTTAAAGTCTAGCATAGTCAACGGCCGCGTTGCGGTTGGTGTTCGTGAATCTCTGCCTATTCCTGGCGTGTCCTTTATTTTGGGCAATGATCTAGCAGGTGTGTGGAACCGAGTGGGTTCGAAAGTTCTCCCTCAAGTCGTTGCTGTGTCTGGCAAGCCAGCCGTCCATGAGTGTGTGGAGAAAAGTCCCGATGCATTTCCTGCCTGCGCGATCACTCGCGCTATGTCAAGGAAAGAAGAACGCTCCTCTTCTCCTGTTGAATTTGATCTTTCTGATTCTTTCTTGTGAATCTTGAGTCTAAGAAGTCTCCAGGGGCATCAGCTGTAGTTCATCTATCTGGGCCTGATAAGAAAATGAATAAAATTGTGACGGAACCTGCGTGCTTGTCAAGCACAGAACTGATTGCTTCTCAAAAAGCAGATGTGTCACTAGTCTCTCTCTTCCGCTCTGCCTCATCTGATGTTGACATTGATAAAGAACCACAATGTTTCATCTTTCAAGACGGTGTCTTAATGAGGAAATGGAGGCCTTACAATGTTCCAGACCATGGGAACTCTGTCCATCAGATTGTGATGCCAGTTGAATACAGAGATAAAATTTTGAGTGTAGCTCATGATTGTGTAGCTGGTCATATGGGGGTCGCCAAAACACTAAACCGTGTTAGTTAACACTTTTACTGGCCAGGGTTGAAGCGGGATGTAGTTCGTTTCTGTAAAACCTGTAAGGTCTGTCAGCTGGTTGGCAAACCCAACCAGAAAATCCCTCCTGCTCCTCTGTATCCCATCCCCGTGGTGGCCCCGCCATTCGATCATGTCATTGTTGATATTGTTGGCCCGCTTGTGCATTCCACGAGTGGATATCAGATAGATAGATACTTTATTGATCCCCATCAATAAAGAAAAGATCAATATCTTTTAACAATGATGTGAGCAGCTACTCGTTTTCCGGAGGCTATCCCTCTGCGCAAAATCTCTGCCAAAGTGGTGTTAAAGGAGCTGCTCAAATTTTTTTCTATGTTTGGTCTGCCAAAAATCATCCAGACTGATCGTGGGTCGAATTTCATGTCTTGTGTGTTCACCCGTGTTTTGAAACAGCTTAGCATACAACATAATGTTTCCAGTGCCTACCATCCTGAAAGCCAGGGGGCACTGGAACGCTATCACCAAACGCTGAAGAGCATGTTGTGTGCATATTGCTTGGAGTCTGGTAAGGATTGGGCAGATGCAGTTCCCTAGCTGCTGTTCGCCTGTAGAGAGGTGAGACAGGAATCACTTCGTTTTAGTCCTGCTGATCTTGTTTTTGCCCACACTCCACGAGGTCCATTGGCCGTATTGAAAGATCAGTTTTTAAGTGAACTACCTGCAAAAGACATCTTGAGCTATGTGTCACACTTTCGTTCTCGTTTACACAGAGCCCGTGAGAATCTTGAGAGAGCACAAGGCAAGATGAAACACTGGTAAGACCACAGATCGACACTTTAAAGTGATAAAGTACTTATGTTACTTCCCATCCCTGGATCTGCTCTACAGGCCCGTTTTAGTGGTCCATATGTGGTAGTACATAAAGTTTCTGACTGCGATTATGTAATCGCTACTCCAGACCGACGGCAGCAGAAGCGTCTTTGTCATATTAACATGTTGAAGCCTTATTTTGAGCGTGCTTCTGCTTCTGCTTGCCTAGGTTCATCTCCAGCTGTGCTGGAGTCTGAATAGTCATGTTCGACGAGTGACAAATTGGTGCTGTTGTCTGCTGTGGTGGAAGAGAGTGATGAGACTGAAAATAACCCATCTCGTGCTCTAATTGAGGTCGTCTTAACAACGCTGAAATGCTCTGTTTTGGCTGATCACCTCCCACACCTCACAGACTCCGAGAAGGCTGACATTTTGGATGTTGTCCATATGGCCTTATGGCACAAAAAGGCTTATTGTATGATTATGCTACATGACAAAGATACAATATACCCACCACTCTAATCAGGAGAAATAGCCCTTTCAAATGGTATAAAATATAATTAATTAGTTTGAGGAGAACATACATAATTTTTAAAAAATATCTTTAAAATTCAACCCCCAAAAACACGAAAATATCAATTTGTCAAGATTAATCTAATTTTTCTCCCAATTTCTATTGCAGATAGAGAAAAACATAGAGTGTATGGGAGATTCACAATTTTGTCCTCTACTCAGTGATAAAAACAGAATCAATGTGTCACCTTTTGTTCAAAAGTTATGATAAATTTATTAGACCTTTGCAGACGGCACGAAACATTCCGTTTTTTCATACTTGATGCCCTTGTGAGACAAAAAGGCTTATTGTGTGGCCATGCTACATGACAGAGATAAGATATACCCACCATTGTAATCAGGAGAACTAGGCCTTTATGGTACATATCATAGTTAATAAGTTTGAGGGTAACACACATTGTTTTTAAACAAAACCTTCAAAATTCAACATCAAAAAACGTGAAAATATCAATTTGTCAAGATGAATCTTTCTTTTCACCTAATGTCTGTTGTAGATATAGTGTGCAAAGGATAGCCAGTGTTGTGTTCTCCTCAGTGAAAAAAAACAGAATGAATTTATCACCTTTGGTTCAGAAGTTATGATTAATTTACTCATAACAGTAACAAGTAGAATTTTTAAAGAGTAGAATGTTTTCATTTCCCGGTTTGGCATCTGACCTAAAAATACAGATATAATGGTCATGTAAAAAAATAAGCTGTTTTACCATCAAAACAAGCTCAATATGGGATGTCTTACTGTACTCTGAAGAGGCTAAATCAATTGTGGGGAGGACGGATAAAGGCTGAAAGACAGACTAGCTGATTGTAACTGCTTCTCCGTGTGCTTCATTCTACTATGAAAACAAGTATATAGAGACACTGGCACATGTGTTAGGTTTACGAAAGGGGAAATAAATCATTTTATTTAGAAAAGTCTTAAACAATGTGATTAAATAACCAGGAACAACAACTTCAGGTAAATAACATAAACATATGTTTACAAACATGCAGTAACTATTAGAACTACAAGAATGACAAGACAACAGTATAACAAAGATCAACAAGTCTTACATGGTGAACAAAACATCAATTCATACTAACATTCACACACATATATATATAAACAATTAAAACGTTAGAAGAAATTCAATACATTTAACAACCATACAGCATATAATTCGATACAATATAATTATCCATATCATTTGCCCCACACATAAGGTGATACACTAACGCCACATTCACACCAGATCCGTGGTGTGTGCATTGTCACAGCTGTGGCATGGTTGTGTGTGTGTGTGTGTGTGTGCATGCGTGTGTGTGTCCATCTAAGCCTAGCAGACGATGGGGTGTAAATGCTATTGGAGTTGGTGTCTCTGTCTGTGTTGGAAGGATAGGCAAAGTGTATGCTTTCTACCTGACATGGGACTTGACAAAACTCAAAAAAAAGAAATTGTCAGATAAGAAATATAGAAATTGAATTACAAATCTAACCAAACTATTATCACTATAATCCCTCTCATTATTGTTATAAGCAACACTCTTATCACAACCAGAAATGTGCTTGCGCCCAGATGGACGCACACACACACACAAACATGCTTACCCAGCTGAGGATGATGGAAGATTATCTCCTCCTGTAGCACATCATTGTCTTCTTCTTCATCCAGAAGCTACCCATCCATGTCCCATGTCCATGCCATCTTGGTCCTTGGGGTCATATTTGCCATCAGCAGTCGGCTGCTTTCACCCCAGTTGCACGTACTTCTCTCCCTCCATCTAAAATAACAAATCACAGGTCTGATAGTGAATAGGTTGTTTAGTTTTATTTTACATTACTTCCACATAATCTTAATCACCACCAACCATGACTCTTTTCACTAAAAGTATTATTGTCACTGGAGGACTCCAATATTGCTTGGAGAGGTAACATTAGTCTCAGAGCTCACTACAGTAAGTGTTATTGCCTTGGCTAAACCATACATAGCATACCAGCTTACAAGCAAAAATTGATTTATTAACATGAGTCAGGAGATATAACAGAAAACATCTAAACAGTGTATGCATACACATACACACCATGCACAGGCTACTGCAGTTGCGTAAAGACAAAACACCCCCTTAGAAAATAATGTGTTGACGAGTAGGCTTGGGTGTATGAGCTCCCATCATAGTTAGCCACCCAAAAACCTCATAATCATAGCAGCCAACCTTACAGCCTAAAAGCTAAACAATACTAAGACACATTTATAACAAATCTTCAGTCATGTATTCATGAAAACAGCAGTCAATGAATAAAATCCTTACGTTACACCATCAGTGATCAACACAGTCTTCACGTCGGTAACGTAACATTAACGTTGTCATTCATGTCAGATGTTTCTATCTAAGTAAGCTAAGCAACTTGGCTACAAACAACTGTAAATTGTGCTATACATATTACGAAGGAATGAAAGGTTTATTTGACAATAAAATACCGATTAGGTCTACTTGACATAAAGTTGGCAGTCATGAAGCACGAGAGTGAACTTTATCGCGACTACGCGTCAAGGACATGTTGCAGCCTCTCCTGATGCTAACGTTACCTAACTTAGCTAGTTTTCTATCAGATGACAAGCAAGCAACATCGTTCAAAATAGAACAAATCGTTAAAGTTTCAGTCTTAGTAGGTCTGTAATCTTGGTTGACATATAGTAGCCCCCAAAAATGACTGAAAATGATGAGTTTACTAAAGATTACAGTGTGCTAAAATACCAGCTGTCATCAGCTGAAGTGAACACACACACGCATTATGTTACGGCCATGCATACAAGGTGTAATTACCAGCAAAAATAACTTTTAAAAACGATTTTGAAGTAATAACATGGATAACAAGTAATAATAACATAAAAAGACTTGTTTTTACCTCAGATGATCCAGTAGTTTCTCCTTTAGACGACGTCAAGATCAACGATGCATAGTGCTTCCTGCTGTTTTCCTCTAGTGGAGGGAGACGTCAACTCTTGATTTTTCCTTCACGTAGTAAAAGAAATTCGCGCCACAAATCCCTTAACCAATCATATTGCCAGAAAGCCTATGATGTGACGTTTTTGAGGAAGTTTTCAGTGATAAAATTGGTTGGGGTATGGCGGAGTTATTAGACTGAACGTCATCGGTACTGGGGTACCGAAATTAGAATGGGCCATCTGCAAAGGGTTAAAGAAGGAAGTACAGTACATGCTTTTAAACAACATTGCGGAACCTAGCATAAGTGCATGGAGCTCTCCATGTCTCTTGGTGGCAAAGCCTGATGGTACGTTCCGGTTTTGTACTGATTATCGGCGTGTTAACGCAGTTACCAGACCTGACTGCTACCCGTTGCCCAGGTTGGATGATTGTATTGACCAGGAGGGATCTGCAGTTTTTGTTAGTAAGTTCGACTTGCTGAAAGGCTATTGACAGATTCCCCTCACCAGTCGTGCAAGAGAAATATCCACCTTTGTTACCCCAGACGACTTTCTGAATTACCGCGTTATGGCCTTTGGGATGCGTAACGCTCCCGCAACGTTCCAGTGGTTAATCAATACAGTGTTGTCTGGTATGTCTGGCTGTGAGGCCTATTTGGACGATGTGGTCCTTTATAGTGTGTCATGGCAAGAACCTGTTCAGCAGATCCGAGATCTATTTTATTGACTGTCTGCAGCCAATTTGACCATCAACTTGGCCAAATGCGAAGTACTTGGGTAGAGTAGTAGGAGGTGGCAAGGTGTGTCCTTTAGATGCCAAAGTGTCTGCTATCTGTAGTTTCCCTCCCCCTGTTGATCGACGTGAGTTACGCAGATTTCTAGGTATGGTGTTCTACTACCGTGGCTTTTGCAAAAACTTTTCATCTGTAGTAGCTCCACTGACTAATTTACTCAGTCCAAAGGTGGTATACCAGTGGTCTGACCAGTGTCAGAGCGCCTTTGAGAATGTGAAGGCATTACAGTGGGCATCGCTTTCAAATGACCACTTCATTCGCGCATTACGCGGCGTGAAGCTGCGTGAAGCTTTAGTACCACTTTCAGCCACTGTGCGTTGCTCTGCCACTGTACATCGCTCTGCCTGCCGTCCCTTACATAATTGTTGCCGAGAGTAATCCCAGCCTACGAATTCAATAACAAAATAAATCATGCATAATTAAACATTACCTCGATTTAGGCTACTTGGGTATGGCTTAAGGCTTGACTACACGAAAATCGAAATCGAAATTTGCTGTCTACATTATTGTCAGTGTTGGGGTTAACGCAACTACGCAAATCAAAACAGTGGTGTGATAATTGAGCCAGTAGAGAAATAACTGTTCAGAATTAATCTGTAGCCTTGGGTAGGCTTCTGCAGAAAACAATGTTGTTGCCGATTTATCTGGCGACGTTTTTAACAGGCTACGCAATAGAGGCTTAGACAACTATGACCCACGTTTTGGCTTCGTAAATTAATTTGCCCTACTTCTTGACTGCAATGTAGTCAATTGACTGCTTGACATGTCATTGTTATTTTTCTGTACAATAAACAATTACATCTGCTTTATGCCGCAGAATTACATTCATATTTGTCTGACTGCAGACGCGCCACTTCCCTCCCCATATTCCAAGATTAAGATAGTATGAAGTGCTTTTGGTATAGGCTACTATCATAAAAAAAATAGTTAAAACGAATAGCTATTTGCAATTTGACACTGGTCCTCATTTTGCGAATGCGAGGACGATATGTTGCATTTAGTTAGATGTCCGAGTCACGCATAATGTTTGAAAACCACTGGCTCGTAATCACAGTAATTTAACACACGACAGTTGGATAACCTACTTCATCATGTCCCCATGCCTACATTTTTGTGAGTAGCATAGAGATCGTTAAAAACAATAAAGTATGGCTCTCCTTTTGGGACATCGAAATCTTATATTTTTAATAGACTACCGTCGAAGATGCTGACTTGCAAAAGCCTTGGGATAACACGTTATCTCCACTATCATCAGTCATGCCCCTTGATCAAAGTGGGGAATGAAATAAAAGTTTGATAACCACTGGCTTAACAAGTTACCTACAGTCCAGAACACAGAATCTGTTGCAATATTCTGATGATCGGCGATGATATCGGCAAATGTTTGTTTTCCAAAGTAAGAATTTCACTTCACCATGCACCTTCGACAATACCTGGCCTACCTGGTATCATTACAAACATTATTCTGTGTCCTAAAACTGGCATATTTTATGGCATTGTGTCATGTAAGTTCGTTGCAAAATCTAGAGAAATGTGTGAGGTGGTCAGCGGGGGACAATTGAGACACACATTGGATTGTGTTATTACTTGAACATTCCACACTATCCACAGCTGTGGTAGGCCTATCAGGGGCAGGAGGATTACTGTCAGCGCAGGCTTTATATAAAATTCTTCAACAGAAGGCCTCGAATGTTGTCTTGTTTGTGGAGCGCTTTGTTTCGCTTCTGTAATTTCGGCTTCATTGAAAATGAGGGTTTCCCTCAATGACCCTCCGAGAATAAATAAAGGTTGAATGAATGAATGAATGCAGGCTTGCCCAAAATAAAGGCATGTGGTTTGCGCAGCCTACAGTAAATAACAGACCCGCCAGAATGTGCGTTATGATGCTTTTTCACGAGCAATATGTTTTTGGTACCCTACGCACACTACATGTTCTTAAATAACAATCATCATCAGTAATATTCGACCATTAATTTGGGTAAATGGGCAAGCGTGACCACCTTGATTGGCTGATGATTGTAACGCGGGCATGATTCCAAACACCTCCCTTACGATGATGAGTGACAGGTCTCAGAATGCGTGCGCTACACAAGGACGGAAGATGATGAATAACTGGGGCCGTAGGCTATTCACAAAGGCTTTTATCTTACTACTAGGAGTAGGCTACTCCTAAATCGCACTTAAAGATTTTAGATTGGAGTTTTCTCTTAAAAGTTATTCACAAAGCCTTTCAGACAACTCCTAAACTAGGAGTGAGTCTTCGTGGCTATGGATGACGTCATTACTCATGCACGAGCTTGACTGAAGTGACCACCTTGATTGGCTGACGATTGTAACGCGGGAATTCCAAACACCTCTCTTCCGATGATGACTGACAGGTGACAGGTCGGAGAATGCGTGCGCTACACAAGTAGTGCAAAGGACGGAAGATGATTAATAACTGAATAAAAAGGCCTAGCCTAAATGAATAAAGAGTAAGGCAAAACAAATAGCTTAGTAGCCTAATGAAACATAGGCCTATGGATTGATGCAGTAGCCTACCTTTGCAACATTATTAAATTAATCTGTCACCATATCCCTAGGCTACGTTTGCAAAGAGGAGAACATTTTAATTTGATTCACAATGAAACGTTACATTTCATTTACATGTTAGCAATGAGTGGTTTTGGTTGTTGTTGGTGGCGTTATTGCATCCCTTTTATGAATGCAAAATTGTTCCCTCGCGATTGGAAGCTCCTGTTGCGCATAGGCTATTTCAAAACATCGCCACAAAAAAGCTGTTTATGAATAGGTCTTAGTGAGTTAGGAGTCCTCTCGACTTAAGCTGTCCCAGACTTAGGTGCTACTTTTAGGTCTAAAATGCTTCGTGAATTACTTTTTGTGAAAAAATTAGGAGTCCTAAAGTTAGGAGTGACACGCCCATTATTTTTAGGAGTTGCTCCTAAATTCGCCAGTTAGGAGCTACTTTTAGCCTTAAAATTCTTTGTGAATATGGCCCCTGAATAAAAAGGCCTAGCCTAAATGAATCAAGGCCAAACAAATAGCCTAGTAGCCCAATGAAACATACGGATTGATGTAGTATCTTTGTAACATTAAATTATTCTGTTACTATGCCTACGTTTGCAAAAGAGAACATTTTAATTTGATTCACATTTACATGTTGACAATGATTAGCCTAGTTTTGGTTGTTGTTGGCGGCGTTATTGCATGTTAGTTATGCCTACAATGCAAAATTGCTTCCTCGCGATTGGAAGCTCCTGTAGCTGCATAGGATTTCAAAACCGCAGGTTTGTGAATAGGTCTGTGAGTTAGGAGTCCTCTTGACTTCTTTTAAGCTGTCAGAGGTGGGAAGGTGTGATTTTTTGGGGGAAGGGCCGGATTAACTGGGCACAATTGTCTGATGGCCCCCCTTCCCCCCAGCCAACGTGAATCGGGTGGTTAGTTAATAGGCCTATCGTGAAGATTTTTCCTGCCATCTAAGGCACGAGCGCATCTGTGAGGCCAAGCCTCACCAAGTAGCTCGTTTGTTTACAACTAACATTCCATTTAATTAAACTGCTTTAAAGGCTATGCCGAAATAGTTTTCAACATTTTGAATATTAGTGTCGGGTGAATTGAAATGTTCTCAAAGTAGCCTTATGGCTGAAAGCTGCTTGGGACCCCCCCCCCCCCCGTCAAGCAATATAACCATACAAACGCGCTTCCTGCACTCATTGTTTCAAAAGGAGTAATTTTGGCTTTGTCAGAACTGAAGAGCTGTAGACGGCACGGCACGGTATGCCCAATGAAAATAAATTAACGCAACGCAACACAACACAACACAGACCCCGCTTCTCTCGCGTCAGTCACTGACATGAACGAAACACAGAACCCGCTTCTCTCACGGCAGTCACTGACAGTAACCTAGAATAAATGCATGGGGAAAAACACTTCCCCATGACAAAGACATCGTAAAACACTGAAAGTTAATATTTTGTCACTAGCAACATTCATCTGTCCTTTGTCAAATGTATTATGTTCCAAGTACCCTATGCGTAATTTTGCTTCATAAATTTGAACAAATACATTTGCTTATTTCACAGAAAAATATAAATAGCCAGTCTACAGTGCAGAGTTGGTAAGTTATGGTAGGCCAACTTGCAGTGAACATACAAACAGGGGAAATTATTTATCTTGCAGCCGAGTAGCCTCAGGTGCGCACGTAGACATAAGGCCGAACATGCAAGCGCCAATGAATCGTGCTCTCATGACAATCGCGCCGTTAAACTTAAATAGGTTAACATCACTCTAAGTTCGCCTTCAAGCAAGGAAAACGATGATTTGAAGACATCTGTTTCGTTGGAAGGGCAAGGGGTAGCAACAGGGCAACACAGAGACAGGCCCGATGGCAGGGCTGTTAAGAGAGTATTAAAATATGGGATATTCTACGGGAAAACATTAAAAGGGAAAGTTAAAATACGTGATAAACACGGAAAAAGTTGTCATGCATTGTTTCGGTCCCCGTGCACAGGGATTATTTGTCATACTATTAATCACATATGATTATTTGTGAAATTGTGCAAACAGGCGCAACACATTTGAAAAGGAAGGACTGGTAGCATGCAAGCTCACGGGAAAGATTGATTTAAGAACGTTATCACAAAGTGTGTGGCTGTGGCGCGGGCGGAAGACAATTGGCAGGGGAGGGTCATGTCTTTTTTAACAATTCTGTCGGAGGGTCATTGAACAATTTCTAGCAGGCAAGAGAGGGTCATGCAACTTCCAACTGAAGCACTCAAAATTCCTCCGGTGGCCCCTTCAATAAATAACGATCAGTCCCTAGATTGCTGCTGGGCTATATGTTTTGGTTCTGTTAACAACTTATTGTCAAACGCATAGCCTATCTCGCGCTTGCATCCATTACAAACAAACATGCAATGTGAACGTCTGGGATTGGGGAGAGCACTAAATGCTCTACTGAATAAGCACGAAGTCAAACCTTTAAATGAAAAACACTCTTTAATAATCCAAAAAAATAAACCGCTAATGAAGTAAACTTGTGACCATCAAAAATTGTTTATCGCTTGTAACTCCGTGATACCAGGACGTAACAGGAAGGCATTTGGCTGAGCAACGGAGGTTAATATGCTCCATGTTTTGTCCAAATGATGACTGTCTATCATCGTTGCACTCGGAGAAAACCGGAATGTTTCATTCGTCCCCGTTTCAATCGTCCCGGTTCTACCTACTCAAAACGCAGATAGAACCTTATTATTCTAAGGTAGCGAAATAGCGTTCAGCGTGATTCATGCCCAATTAATTCCCCCTGTTAAAGTGTTCGCCTTTGTAGTTTGGTTTCGTGATGATAAACGGCTTATGGCCAAATATGTGAAAACGTTAAAATACAGTAGGCGATAAACCCGGAAAAAGTTGACAGTGATTTTTTCATAATCACTTTGGAGGGTCATAGAAAAATGTATTGCTGGCGAGGGAGGGTCACGTCTTTTTGGACTAATGCTCCCAAAACTCCTCCAGTAGCCCCTTAAATAAATAACGAACAGTCCCTAATGAAGTAAACTTGTGACCATCAAAAATCGTTTATCGCCTGTAACTCCGTGATAACAGGACGTAACAGGAAGGCATTTGGCTGAGCAATGGAGGTTAATACTCTATATTTTGTCCAAAGGATGTCTGTCTATCATCGTTGCACTCGGAGAAAACCAGAATGTTTGATTTGTCCTGTGTCTCTACGGCTGCAAACGGGATTCACTCGCAGTTAACCAAATATTTCTTTATTAGGGCAGGGCAGGCATATTTCTGGCTATTACATTATTTCTAAACCAGTCTGCTAAAGTCTGTAGTGAAGTCTGTGTAGGGTTTTCCAGGCTCCATTTCTTTTTACGAGACACCCTGCTCACTTGAGCCATCTACCGGTTGTTTGGGTTGTTGCAGCGTCTCACTGGAAAAATACAAATTAAAGTCGCGTGATACCGCGTGATAGCACGCGCGGACCGCGAGTGAAGCTGACCAAGTCGAAGCACTGCCCACTGTACTTATTTCGGCTCCCGTGTTGGCTGCACCTAACTTTGCAACACCTTTTTTTCTAATGGTTGACGCGAGCGATCAAGGTGCTGGTGCTGTCCTCCTCCAAGATGGTGTTGAGAATGTCCATCACCCCGTTTGCTACTTCTCTAAGAAGTTCAATCAACATCAACGGCGGTACTCCACCATCGAAAAGGAGACGCTGGCTATTGTTCTTGCTGTCCAACACTTTAAAGTGTACCTGGGTGCTTCAGATAAAACGGTCATTTATAGTGATCATGACCCCCTGAAGTTCCTCAGCCACATGAGAAACACCAATCAGCGTCTGATGTGGTGGAGCTTGATCCTACAACCCTTTAACATCGAGGTCAAGCATATCCGTGGTACTGATAATGTCTTGGCAGACGCTTTATCTAGAGTACCTTAGCCCATATTTAGCCCATATTTTCACGTCTACAGTTATTTGGTAACTGTATTGACATGTTTTTTTGTTTGTTTTTTTCTGTGTGTTTGTGTATGTTGTGTGCGTGTGTGTGTGTGTGTGTGTGTTCATACTTTAATTTACAGCATTGCTGTAAAAAGAAATTGAGTTTTGAAATTGTCACATGCATCTCTGTTGTGGGATGTTTGTGTGGCACCACATATGTCTTGTTCTTTGGTGTGGGGGTGTGTTTCGTCCCTCCACTACCTGTGGTGGTGCTGTTTCCCCATTTAATGTTTGGCTGCTCGGCAGTATGTTTTTGCTTTCTGATTGTGTGCAGGTGACCTGTAAAGAGTGGGCGGAGCCACAACCTTTAAAACCTAGGCACCCCAGACAGTCCACGGAGACTTGTGTTCTGGCTACCACGCTGATTATTGCTCTTCCTGCGTTGTTCCTATTGTGTTATAGTTAACCTCCCATTTTCTGTTTTGTAATTTACCTTATTGTTTAATAAACCCCTAGACCAAAACGAGCCCAATTGACTTTTTCGGTCATTCTATGTTGTGGCCAGTGCGCCTGGCCATAACCGTGTGCAGGATTACTCAAAAACGACCAGTCCTATTCCCATGAAACTTGGTGGAAAGGCATAGCGTGGTCCAAGGACGAACCCATAACTTGGAGCATGTCTGACTCATGGGCCAATGATTTAGTTTCGCCTTCTCAACCTCTTGTAACAAAGGGCATTTATCCCTGGTTTGCCCTCTAGTGTTCAAATCAAGGATATTTGATTTATTGACGGCGTCACCCAAAGCAGTGCCTTCGGAGTTCATGAAATAGCATGTAGGTGTTTTCATGACAGGCAATTAATGAATGAATGTAAGCAACAGCATAATGTTTTCATATAAAACTGATTGCCAGTTTGACCTGGATAGACCAGAGTCACATGGCCTTGGTAGAGGAGTGCCCTCTAGTTTAGCATGCAATGCTACCTATCCTCTCTGTGCAAAATTGTGAATATCAAAACAATGTTCAAAATAGAATCCTGAAAGTGATTCATGATGCCATGATGGCCAATCTTTTATGTCACTTTTCACAGGGCAATAAAGCATTTGAATATATTTCTACCACAAACAAGAGCCATCAATGTGCATCTATCTTCTTCCAATCATTCAAAGCTCTGATGTCACACCTACAGTACATGACAGTTGGCTTTACAGCCTCAACACAGAGCAGTCTGAAGATGCAGGGAAGATACCGGATCTCCTGAAGAGAATTCTGAGGATAAATCTTGATATAAAAGTGTAGGTGACAAAAAAAAAAAAAAAAGTTGTGTCTTTGTTCTGTAGTCTGGGACATAAGAGGTCTATCCACCTACATGTCTTGGAAAAAGTTCTCCAACCCAGTAACCTTCCTCAATTGTGTCTAATGGCTTTTTGGCTGTAAAAATCACTATCTACGAATGAATACTGTATGGCTCCTAGGTAATTACTACACTAAATGCCAGCCAACGTGCTTTTTCTCCTTCTCTGTCTCTACAACAGTCTTGTGTCTGCCTCTTGATGCTGAACTCTTGAAGGTATTCACTGAAGTGTTATTTTATTGATGGCAGTGAGAGCTGGGTCATGTGTGTGCTCGTGTCAGAGTCAGGTGATGTAAGGGGTACACACATACTCTTAAAACAAATGCATTGAAAACAACACAACTTCCATTGTTTTTAACACATCTCTGTGTCCAGATAGGGACAACACATTTGTTTTAAAAGTGCACACCGAGAGAGAGAGAGTGAAAGGTACATCATACTCTTACACACTTGCATGTGAGCATCATTCTCTCCCTATGCTTGCTCCAGTAATTCTATCCCTGTAAAACATGAAGACATTTTACAGTAATAATGTCACCTAGTGGCCAACGGTTGAATAATCAATGGCACTGGCCCCAGCAGCAGAAACCCAACAGACAGCCAAGTTTTATACAAAAATACACTTTATTAAAGGAGAATTCCGGTGTGATATTGACCTAAAGTGTATCGAAACATGATACCGAGTGTGAACGTATGTCTCATAGCCCATCTCGGCTTGTCCCCTGCACTCCAAAATCTGGCGCTAGTTAGCCGATGCTACCAACATCTTTTTCAATAGTGGTGCTTCGGCATCGGGCTAGCCATGCAAATAAATCACTGTTTTACACCCATTTACGAGGCTCAATGTATCTCCACACTTCATTGGTAGACTTCCGAGGGCCCTGACATTTAAAACGAGACATTGAGAACTTTGAAAAAGCACTGGTAGTTTACTTACAAGACGATTTATACAGACAGTATCTTCACGAAGTTTAGCGTTTGCAGCCATCTTGAATTTAGTCATGATAAGTCGAGCAACGAGTAAGAATGAACAGGTATGATAAGGGATCAGATTCCAAAAATAATTCAGTGGAAATGCATGGATTCCAGTTGCTGCTACTGGAAGAAACTGGAATCCATGCATTTCCACTGAATTATTTTTAGAATCTGATCCCTTATCATAGCTGTTCATTCTTACTCGTTGCTCGACTTATCGTGACTAAATTCAAGATGGCTGCAAACGTTAAACTTCGTGAAGATACTGTCTGTATAAATCGTCTTGTAAGTAAACTACCAGTGCTTTTTTAAAGTTCTCAATGTCTCGTTTTAAATGTCAGGGCCCTAGGAAGTCTACCAATGAAGTGTGGAGATACATTGAGCCTCGTAAATGGGTGTAAAACAGTGATTTATTTGCATGGCTAGCCCGATGCCGAAGCACCACTACTGAAAAAGTTGTTGGTAGCATCGGCTAACTAGCGCCAGATTTTGGAGTGCAGGGGACAAGTCGAGATGGGCTATGAGACATACGTTCACACTCGGTATCATGTTTCAATACACTTTAGGTCAATATCACACCGGAATTCTCCTTTAAGACTGACAAACACTGTAAAATACCAGTACTTGGAGAATTAAAAATAGTTCACTCAATCAATGTCTGAAATGTTGTAGTCCGAGATAAGGCTCAATGGTGGGAGTGGTTCCTCTGTAGCTCACTCCGGCTGTCCTCTCTCCAAGTAGTCAAGTGGGCACGTCCAGGGGGTCACGGCAGTTGTCAACCCAACAGGAAGTCGTTGCGGCACTCTAGACAGGGAGCAATGAGCTGGGAGTCTGGTGTAGTCAAGGCTGTCTTCGTGGGCACATTGGGCTCGGGGAGGCTGAAAGGGGAACACCAACAATGACCAAAAGCACCACAGATATGTACGAAAATATATTTACGGCCCTTCAGACAGCAATAGCGAGCGTTGAGGGAGGTTCAGGGGTGGCCACTCAGTCTTCAGGGCAGCACAGGGCACTGGAGCCACAGGACAGACAATCCGGAGACTAGAAGAGAGGACCAAGGATGACCACGGACACCACAGAAAACAAGCACGTTCACACACACAGGAAGTTATAGTTACGGCCCTTCAAGCTGCCATAGCGAGCGTAGCGTACACACAATAGCAGGGGAGGAGACAGTCCAAATATGGGCATGGGGTAAAACAGGAAGTAGGTTGGCAGGTTTGTTCAGGGGCAGATGTCCAAAAGTCAATTGGGCAGAAGAAAATCAATAACAAGAAAACCCACTACAATAGATGCAAACAGTGAAACAACCACTACAAATCAGAGTGGAAAAATATGGTTACCCACACACACTAACCACACATCATACACTGCACACGATAAGGCCCTAATGTCTTTGCTAATTGCTAATCTGGCAACAGAGAAGTAAGTCATCTGTGACATTTCCCCCCCCACTTTTCTGGTGGTCGTCCCGACCACTGTTTATGGGTACCCATACCTTACTGGGGGCTGCCCACTGGTGGATCTTTGTGACCGCCTTACTGCCTCACCTGTTGGACTCATATTAGGGGGGCTTGGCGGACAGGACATGGTTTCAGGCTGTATCCGGTGCTCTGGATCCACTGCCAACTCTTCAGCCAATGGGCTTGGTGCCTGTGCTGTTGGGTCTACTCCTCTGACTGTGGTCAGCACACCTCTCTCTGAGTTTGATTCAACTGGAGCGGTGTTGTGGGTATGGGCAGTGGGCTGATTCTGGTGGACGAGTGGAGTAATTGTGACCGGGTACCAGGTCATGGTTTGTGGTTGGCTTATGGATGGTTCCCCTTCTAAAGGCTCCTCTCCTGATACGTTCACAGGGCAACAGTGCAGATTATTGCGGTGGATGGTCTTAGAGGGGCCTTCATGGCCAGATTACATAGACTGGTCGATCTGCCCGAAGTTGGGCTACTACCACCCAGACATCCAGGCCACAACGTGGTGCCAGCTTGCCCTTTGCATGTCTGCGAAAATTCCTTGGGAGGACTCGTTCCCCTGGCAGAAGCAAATCCACCTTGGCCCGTCAATCATACCTTTGTTGGTCCCTCTGTTGTCGCCTCTGAGCATTTGCCTTCACCGTAGTGTAGGCTTGTGTCAGAGTTCTATGGTGTTGCTTCACCCAATCAGACAGGGAGTACCTTGGTACAGGAGGGGGTAAGGTTACAACCCAGTCCACTGGGAGGCGCGCATGCCGACCGAAAACAATGAAGTGGGGAGTCATACCAGTCGAGCCATGAGTGGTGTTATTATAAGCCTGTAATAGTGCAGGGAGTTTCTGAGGCCAGTGGTTCTGTTCAGCCTCCGAAAGAGAACTAAGGAGAGACAGCAAGGTTTGGTTAAATCTCTCGCATGCACCATTACCTTGGGGGTGGTAAGGGGTGGTTCGAGACTGTCTGCATCCGTACAGCTGGCACAGTTTTTCCATTATTGCTGACTGGAAGGCCCCACCACGGTCAGAGAGGATCCTTTCCGGGCACCCCATCACCTGGATCACGGCACTGTACAGGGCTTTGGCTGTGGTGGTCACGGACTGGTCCTTTGTCGGGACTGCAAAGGCATACTTGGAGAAGAGGTCAGTCATGACTCAGTCAGTCATGAATATGTAAGGGAAAGGGCCTCCTGGCTTTCCCAGTGACAAGTAGTCTATTCCCACTACCTCAAAGGGGTAGGATAGGTGCAAGGGGGGCTCTCACCTCAGGTCCAGGCTTCTGCCGGAGACAACGAGGACAGGCCGCCGTCTAGGTCTCCACGCTCTTCAGCATGCTGGGCCAAAAGAACAGTCTCCTTAAAAACTGAGAAGACTTTCTCTGCTCAACCTTGATGTCCCAAGCTTTCATGATACTGTTGCCAAAGCTCTCTTGCTTCTTGCTCTGGGACCAACACTTGCCAGTATACGTCGCCAGTCCTTGGGTCAGTGCATCGTCGTTGGAGTTGGTTACCACGAATGGCAATACGTTCCCACTCGAGCAAGAGTCTTTTTACTTGTTGAGGAGCCTCTTTCCATTCCTGGGGTGATGGAAGAGTGTTCGCCGCCTTCCAGGTCCAGAGGAGCTGCAACCCTGTCCTGAGACTGACAGTTATACCACCGGTCTGGCATCTGATGGGTGTCCTCTGCAGGATGGGCCAAAACAACTGGTTCAGCCACCACTCTTACCACAGCATCAACACGCTCGCCTGGCAACCTGGAAAGGGCATCAGCATTTTTGTTAGTTCTACCAGAGCGAAACTTGATGGTATACTTGTAGTTAGCCAGCTGGTTCACCCAACGTTGCTCAACAGCTCCCAGGTTGGCGGTGGCTAGGTGTATGAGCGGACTGTTGTCTGTAAAAACGTCTATGGTGGCCCCCCATAGGTAGTCCTTGAACTTCTCTGTTATGGCCCATTTCAGAGCCAAAAGTTCAAGTTTGAATGAGCTGTAATTTTGGTCGTTTCTTTCCGTGAGGTGCAGACTCCGGCTAGCAAAAGCGATGGCTCTTGTCCATCCTGATCTTGGGCCAGTACGGCTCCCAAGCCCTCCAGGCTGGCATCAGTGTACAGCCGGAAGGGCAGCGAAAAGTTGGCATATGCAAGGACTGGGGCATTTACTAAGGCTTCTTTAAGCCTGTTAAAGGAGTCCTGGCAAGCTTCAGTCCAATCCACACGGATACTTCCCTGTCGAGCAGTGGCAGTTCCCTTCAGCAAGGCATGAAGAGGGGCAGCAAGTTGTGAAAAGCCATGAATAAACCTCCTATAATACCCCGCAAAGCCCAGAAAGGAACGCACCTGTTTGACGGTTTGTGGGACAGGCCATTCACTCACCACAGCTGTCTTCTGAGGGTCAGTTGGTACTCCCTGGTTACTGATGACATGGCCCAAGTAGGTTACTTGTTGCTGAAACAACTTGCACTTCCTTGGCTGCAACTTCAGGCCATGCTCATGCAACTTCTGAAATATCTGTTCCAAGTGATGAAGATGGCTGTCAAAGTCAGGGGAGAAGACGACCACATCATCCAAATAAATTAATAGGAAGTCATGCACCATGGACCCCAAACACCTCTGCATGAGCCTCTGGAATGTTGCTGGTGCATTACACAGGCCAAAAGGCATGTGGTCAAATTCATAGAGGCCCATGGGGGTGGTAAATGCGGTCTTCTGGCGGTCTTGGGGGTCCATTTCAACTTGCCAGTATCCACTAGCGAGGTCGAGTGTGGAATACCATTGAGCCTTCTTCAGCCCGGTGAGGGACTCTTCGATGTGAGGTAGTGGATAAGCATCCTTATGTGTAACTGCATTCAGCTTACGATAGTCCACACAACCTCCAACTGCCATCTTTCTTTTTAACCAGGACCACTGGGGCAGCCCATGGACTGGAACTTTCACGAACCACTCCACTGTTCAGCATGCCCTGGAGAAGGGTCCTCAGTTCCGAATAAAGGCTCGGGGGAACAGGGCGGCAACGCTCTCGACAGGGTGGGGCAGTCCCTGTGGGTATCTGATGCTGTACTGCATTGGTTCTGCCAAAGTCATCGTCATGTGATGCAAACACGCAGCTCCACTTCTCTAACAGCTGCAGAAGGTGTTGGTGTTGATCTGGGTTCAGGCCATCTCCCTCAATGGCAAAGACAGGATGGGGGTCTGTATGGGTAGATGGTTCAGAGGGGTTAGTCACAGCTCGAATGGCCACTTCCACAGCTCCAGAGGAGTCAGGCTGGACCACTAGATCCTGTCCCATTTGAACATCACACTCATCAATCTGTGTTACCTTAGCCAATGGCCGACACAGTGGGACCTCTACTGGATAAGGATTTGGGTTGCACACTCATTGGCAGCTTACCTCCACTCACCACCACTAGGGACTGTGCTACATACCATTCCCCATCCTGATCCTCAAGGGGTTCTATTAATGCATTATGGACTGTCTTGGGAGCTCCTTCCTGAAGTTGAGCCCAAACCACCATCTCGGACTCAGCTTGTTCCCAAACTCGACCTGCTACGGGTGACACAAGGGACTTAAAAGCTGCCAACCCAGGATTCTTACCCTTGGCCAACTCATCCCAACAGTGTGCAATTACATTCATGCCTAGAATGGCATGCTCTGCTCCCATACAACCATCTTCAACCACCACCATCCCCTTCTGTGGAACTCGAACACCCCCAACAGCAAAATCAATGACTGCATAGCCGACATAGGGTATCTGCAATCCATTAGCGGCTCGTAAGGTTAGCAAAGGAGAGTCATGGGTACAATTCATGTCAATATCACCAAAATATTTTCTAAAGAAGGCTTTACTCACCAGGGTGACTTGGGAGCCGGTGTCAAGGACACAAGGGATCATTTTTCCATTAGCCTCTACCTCGACATGTGGACATTCTCCAACAATCTGGGACTTGGTCATTCCCGCAGAGTGGGCGACAGTCCCTGCCACACGCCCCTCTGTGGCAGGGGGCGCTTAAAAACCCGAAGTCGACCTGCGGCGAGTGGGACAATACCTCTGGATGTGCCCCACTCCTCCACAGTCCCTGCATATTGGCCTCCCCTGAGCATCCCATTGGAATGACCCACTGCCTGGTGGTGTCTGTTGAGGTCTTGGTCGTACAGTGGACCGGTGGATGGCTGGGGTGGAGCAGTAGATAGGTGAGGGACAGTGGACTGACTGGCCATTAGGGGGGCAGGTGATAACTGTTTACGGAGTTCCTCAACAATAGAGGCACTCAAACCCTTCAGTTGTTCACCAGTTGGCCACTTCTTTCCGCAGTTCTGCCTGTAGTTCACTTTTCAGTTGGCTCAGGTCAGGTGTGTCGCATTTCGAGGTGTTGACTGGTGTGGCAGCTGCTGTGGGTGTCATGGCCCTTCTGACCCAGGTGTGGTCTTCTCCATGTTGCTGCTCTTGCTCGAGAGCTACGGCTTTTGTGCAGATGGTGGTGGATTGCGACGCAACTGACGATGGATCTCTTGCTGGATTGGGCCTGGTCTTAAGTTCAAGGTGAACTGGTCTAACAGGTACTCACCCTCTTCTTCTTGAGTTGGTTCCTGCCCCTGCCAGTCAAAGTAGAGTTCTCGCAATTTCAAGATAAAAAACTCCACTCACTCATCCGGACCTTGCCTGCAGCTGAAGAACCTGGACCTGTTGGGCTTTACTTCCTCCATCACTATACTTCTTCTGTAGGGTGTCCAGCAGTGTCTTAGGGTTGGCCTTCTCCTCTGTCTTAAATAACCGTGCCTGGCGCCTCGCCTCCCCATCTAGAGCTGCAAACAGAAAATCCACCCCCTGTTGTGTAGTTAACCCCTGGGCCCTCAGCATAGCTTCTACCGGAGTCCTCTAAGAGCTAAATTTCCCCCTCTCCCCACTGAAACGAGGTATCCATGGGCCCCCCACCAGCTGCAGTCCCTTCTGCCTCTTGATTAGCTGCACTACTAGAAGGGTTAGACATGGCTGTTGTGTTCTGCTGCTGGAATCCTGCCGACTACGCCAGTAGAATGTCACCTAGTGGCCAACTGTTGAATAATCAATGGCACTGGCCCCAGCAGCAGAAACCCAACAGACAGCCAAGTTTCATACAAAAACACACTGTATTAAGACTGACAAACACTGCAAAATACCGGTACTTGGAGAATTAAAATAGTTCACTCAATCAATGTCTCTGAAATCTTGTAGTCCGAGATAAGGCTCAATGGTGGGAATGGTTCCTCTGTAGCTCACTCCGGCTGTCCTCTCTCCAAGTAGTCAAGTGGGCACGTCCAGGGGGTCACGGCAGTTGTCAACCCAACAGGAAGTCGTTGCGGCACTGTAGACAGGAAGCATTGAGCAGGGAGTCTGGTGTAGTCAATGCAGTCTTCGTGGACGCGTTGGGCTCGGGGACCACGAGATAGAGTGGCAGGAGGCTGGAAGGGGAACACCAACAATGACCAAAAGCACCACAGATATCAAAGCACACACTCACAGCATGTACGAAAATATATTTACGGCCCTTCAGACAGCAATAGCGAGCGTTGAGGGAGGTTCAGGGGTGGCCACTCAGTCTTCAGGGCAGCACAGGGCACTGGAGCCACAGGACAGACAATCCGGAGGCTAGAAGAGAGGACCAAGGATGACCATGGACACCACAGAAAACAAGCACGTTCACACACACAGAAAGTTATAGTTACGGCCCTTCAAGCTGCCATAGCGAGCGTAGCGTACAATTCAGCTGCGGTACAATCAACGTTCAGGGAAAGGAGGCCTGGGAACCTGGGCTTATGGATGGAGGTTTGGACACAATAGCAAACACTTAGGCACAACAGAGGAGCACAGGTGGCAACAATAGCACTCACACTAAAGCTGTAAAAATAATTACTGCCCTTCACGGAGTAATAAAGAGCGTTGACTGCGTTGGTAGCAGGTAGTGATGTTACCTGTGAACCCCCTGCTTCGAAGCGTGTATCAAAGACATGAACCAATTTGGAGTGGAACTTTGTATCGGAGCTTGATTCGTTTTGTGATAATCACGTGATCAGTGACGTCCGAAGCTTCGTTTCCCACACACCTACGTGACTGCTTCGAAATTTAATTCAAAGCATTAAAGTTGCGCGACACGGGGCGCGCCGTTGTGGGTTGTTGAAAAAGGAGAGCCAACAGAGTCAATAGTGCTGCTGACACGAAAGCTTATAGCGTGGGCTTTTAGCTCCATTGTTGGCACGCTCGACTCCCGTTCTAAGGTGCGTCTGTTTCGCGGGTTCGAGTCCAGGCGTGTGCAGTACTGAATTGCAGTTTTAACACAACCCAGATTACAATTGGTCTAGGTTACGTACTCAATATAATCACAGAAATGTGTGTGCAATGTGCATGCCCATTCTTTATTCATCTCCCTCCTAAATTGATGTATTTGTTTACAAATACAAAAATGTTCACAGCCAAAATACTATCTTTATTGTTTTTGTAGAGAAGGCAATTACATTTGTATTTATACAGGGTACAAAATAGGCTTTGTTAGGCCTATTTATGACATTATTTATTTATCCATTAATTCATGCTCAACATTTATTCATCTTCGACTCAAAGACATTCATGGCTAATGTCTGAAACACTTCGTGACACAGTGCTATCCTTAACTTTCACCAGCAGCGGTCCTCATAGAGTTCTGAAGCTTCGAGTACTGAACCTTTTTTCGATACAATTGGATTAAAAGCTTCAGAAAGCTTCAGTTCGCCATCACTAGTAGCAGGGCGACGGCAGCAGGGCAAGTGGTGCTCTCAATCCGGCAGACCTGCCAGGTTTGTTCAGGAGCAGATGTCCAAAAGTCAATAGGGCAGAAGAAAATCAATAACAAGAAAACCCACTACAATAGATGCACACAGTGAAACAACCACTACAAATCAGGGTGGAAAAATATGGTTACCCACACACACATCATACACTGCACACAATAAGGCCCTAATGTCTTTGCTAATTGCTAATCTGGCAACAGAGAAGTAAGTCACCTGTGACAATAACACCCATTTAGAGCCGTTCAAATACCCCTACACTCCCTATATCAGTCATGCTGACACTCACAAGATTATCCGCCCACACACACACACACAGACACACAAACACACACACAAGCTGTGAAAATATATCACTTTGCTATCAGAACATAGAATAAAGAGTAGTGACACACTCGTCAAAAAAGCACACGGACATAATAAACCAAAAAATCAATGAAAGAGCTGAGCATAGAGGGTGAGGTGGAACATGTCAAAGCAAATGATGAAAAAGAATGCAGGAAGATGAAAGGCTGATAGAGAGAAAGAGATCAACGGCTAGAGCAGACTCATCTGAGACCCCTGACGCTCTGAAGATGATCCGATACAATTCCGGCCAACTGTTCTGGCACTTCTGAAATTTTTGGTACATGATGTGCTTTAGAAATGTAACAGCTCTCAGGGCATTTCTGTGAGAGGTAAGCTATTTCAATGAATTAAATAATGAAAAAAAAGGGTGTATCGATAGCTCCCTTTTCTAACATTTAGTTACTCAGCCCTTGCAGTAATGAGGGGCTTTGAATCTTCTGCCTGTGAGCCTCTTGAACTGTTGCCTCTCCCCCTCTTCATTGCTGTGTGTAAAAGCTCTTTAAGGTTCACTGGACTTCTTGAACTTTATCCCCCAGTTTTCCATAGATCCAACAGTTGAGATCAGGAGCCTTTGTGAGCCACTCCCAAGCCTACCTTTTATTTGTTCTTGCTTAGGTGGCTTTTGCATCATTCATTCTCCTGCTGGACCATATGATTGTCTATTCATGCAGTGGTCTTTCTCCAAGAAGCCTTGGTGATCTGCATTATTCCCTTTCTATACGCAAGTCTCAGGCACTTTTTAAAATGTGTAATACTTCCGCTAGTTCCAACGTGAATATTCGCTAAAATGTCTCATTAATAGTTTGTGAAATTAGAAATTTACAAAAATAACAATTTTGTGTGTTAATTGAAATGCCTTGCGGCCACCAATCCGTGACGTCATACATCCAGTGAACTCTCAGAAGGTGCACGCAGGCACAGTGCTGCAGGAGACGTTTGGGAGCACGGTAAGGTCACTTGGCAGTTAGCCTATCTGAACATGCAATAGTATTCAGTTTAGAGATAGAGAATAAAATGTTTAAAGTTGTTTCATGTTTAATGAAGTAGGCTATCAAACCCGTTTTAACCATGTCAAGATCCATCCATTTCAATAAACTGGCAGCTTCGAAAATCTAAGGCTGAACGTTCATAACATATTCTGTTTAGGTTACTAGTAGCTTAGGTTAGTAGACCTAGTTCATAAAACAGAATAGGCAAACCTTTTCTAAATCGTCATAAGCCGACGACATAGGCTACTGTAGTTGTTTAACTAACCCAACTCCACACGTCGTTCTCTGTTTACAGTAGGCTACATTACGCGTCATTTCACTCAGTGGCACGCACAGCACGTGAATCTGCAAGACACCAGCTTGCTAATGGTGGTAGTTCACTGTGATAAACATTAAAATTATAGCCTGACTAGGCAATAACATATTTGCTGCCGCTAGGGTGCGTCTAGATTTCTAGGCTATTAAAATTAGCTTTGAATTTAATCAATAAGATGTAGCCTTATAGCCTATGATCTCTGTGTAGACAATAGCCTAATGAAAACTGAAAAGACCTATCTGTCTGTGCCCTGGCTACAGTAGGCCTACAGTACATGCACTCCTATTGAATTTTCAGAACCAAGGAGAGAAATTAGAAAAATGTGTTACAGCTCTGTCTGCTATTTACACCCATTCTTCTTGATACATAATGAATAAATATGAAAATTTATAAAATGTTTATCAGTACATTAGACTACTTTGCAAATTGCTAAACCATATAATAGCCTGTCCCACCATCATCATTGAAATAGCATAATGCTAGAATTTAAATGCAAAGTCCAGCTCAGGTTCAGATGATTAAAGCTTTATAGGCTAGGGAATGTAAAACTTAAGTTCCAGTTTACACCATTCAAATTGTGATATCTTTTCTAGCTTTCGTATGCATTATGTTCTATAAAACATGATATTATATTCTGCAGTGCAAAGATGCCCACTAAAGACACGTTTTAAATAAAGTTAACACGTTTTCTGAACATTTTGTTCCATGTGCTTTTTTTTTTTAAATTTGAGCCCCTGCCAAGTCTGTCAGTATCAGAGGCAGCAGAGCAACCCCACAACATGAAACCTCCAACATATTGGACAGAATGTAGAATAGTGTTCTCTAGGTTTCATTTTGTAAACAAACATTGATCTCCATATGACCGCTCTGTACATATGACAACTTTTTTTTTATATATATATATATATATATATATATATATTTGGGCTTTTTATGCCTTTAATCAGATAGGACAGTGGAGAACGACAAGAAGTGAGTGGGAGAGAGAGTCGGGGTGGGATCCGGAAAGGACCACAGGGCGGGAATCGAACCCGGGTTGCCGGCGTACGGTGCAGGTGCCCCAGCCAGTTGCGCCACAGCTGGGGCCAAGAACATATGACAGCTTTGATTTGGTTTCTGTATGTAGGTTTGTACAGAACCAACCAACTTCGTGCTTGACCCATTCTTCCTGGCTTCTCTGAAACACCTTGTTCTTTCATTCGGCACAATCTGATATCACCATATTGGTTTGGGTCCTGGACAATCATATGTCAATCCAGGACTATCTTTGCAACCAACCAATCACTTTATTGTGATGTCAAGCTTGTGCGTCTAGGAGAAAAGACACAGAAATCATACCACTCTGCAAAACATCTTTTGTTCTGCGCCTCCTTGCTCACACATGAACATATATTTGTTAAAGATGAATTCAAACAGATTTGCCTCATATGAGGGAATCTGATATACAGTAACCACCAGTCAAATGTTTGTTCAGTTTAGATTATTTGAAAAGCAGGGGGAGTATGGTAGAGCACTGGTAGCATTATTGCACAAGGAACAGAAAGTTCCAGGTCAGTTGAATGCTCTCTGGAGGTCATAGTCAGTGTTTTTCTATTATAACTTTAGCTCTAACTTTAGAGCCCACATTTGAACGGGACTGTTTTGCTTTAACAACAAAGAGTTTTTAGCAGTTCCATTGCTAAAATACATCTTGGGAACATTTGGAAATGGGGATGTTAAGGTTCATGGGAGATGGCCTTCAAGCCTTTTGAAATCTTTCATAGAAAATGTTCAGTTTTGTGAAGTCTGATTAGAATGGCCTTATTTATATTGTGTGTGTGTCTGTTTAAAAATAGATGTATGGTAATGATTCTGCTTTTGCAATTCCTACTGAGTAATCTGTTCATAAAAACTGCATTGTTTGCAGAGAAGCAACTGCGTTGTTTCAACAGGCTGAATGTGTGTGTGTGTGTGTGTGTGTGTGTTATTTTTTGTGTATGTGTGACTGTGCCCAGGTACTACTCCTCTCCTTGGTTACCATAGAGTGGTAGCCAGTGACTGAGCATTCTAAGGTGGAAAAATACTGAAGTCCACATAAAATCCACAATATTCAGCAGGCCAGTATCTGGCTAGGTGGGAAAATGGCATCTTATCAGAACACCGCTCTCTGATCTATGGGCGCACAAAGAGTCACATGACCCCCATAGAGTTGTACTGTACATACCAAATTCATTTCCATAGTCTGTAACACTTGGTTCCTGGCTTTGACCTTCCGCCTCATCAAACCTATGGTTTTGATCCCCAAAGTTATCTGTGAAATATGGAATGTAGCATATTAATGTTTGCTTTTGAATTGATCCATGTGATGTGGGTAGCAGTCTGATCATGGTTTCACAATCTAAAGTCACTTGCAAGGAGACTTTGTGCACATCCCAGGTGCTGAACAAAAAAAGTCAAGTTTTTATGAAAAAAGTTCGCTCACTCCTTGGTATTCTTTTTTTTATATCCTTTGTTTGTTTATTTTCTCATTTGGCAGATAAGGTTTCGACCTTGCGGTCTTCCTCAGATTCACTTGCAAACACAGGCTTGGCACATGATCTAAATCACCTGTCTAGAAGGGTGGTCAGCTCAGTGATTCATTAACCCTTCCAGGTACAGCGTACAAGCTTGTGGCTTGACTAAATAAAAAACATAAAACCTTAAACTTTGTACAATAACACAAACAGATGTCTGAAAATACATTAATCTACAATAAAAACATTCATCATGTAAAAAATTCAGTCATCAATGCAAATACTGTTCACAGTCCATATTATCAGTCCATATTAGAGGAAGGGTCTAATGTCCACATCTTCATCGAGCCCCCTTGGGGCCAAAGTTCCCAGGTGGTGGATCCAGAAGGCCTCTCTTTTTAGAAGCTGGTTGTCTGTGTCTCCTCCTCTGCGGTGTTTTTTTACTTGTTCTATCCCTATAAATCCCAAGGTTGAGAGTGGGTGTCCTGATTGATTAAAGTGAACAGCCAGAGGACTCTTTTTATTGTTGTTTCTGATATTACTTATACTATGTCATTTACTACAATCACTTATACTACAATCATTTAACCCTCCATGCTAGTCACTGTTACAAACAGTGCTGCATGCAAGACTTTATTTTTTACTTTTATGAGACAAGGGTACACTTTCATGTAGTCTGATGTTCTTTTTTAATGGCACTGTGCCATGATGCTCCTGTTCCTAAATACGCTGAACTGATTAATTTAGTTCAGGAGAAAAGAGATAAAAGCCCTCCTACACTAAAAGCTGATTAGTTGATTTAGCGAAATAGGCCAATCAGAATGCTGAATAGGCACACACGCACCACCACGCAGAGTTCTTCCTCTTTTCTTTCCCCACCTTTCTTTTTGGCCTCTCTCCTTTTTCTTCTACTTCTGCTACTTATTCTGCTCTTGGGTAGGGCATTCTTCTCCTGGATCTCTCTCTCTCTCTCTTACTTGGTTTCTTTCGCTCTCTATACAAACAGCCAATCAGATGGCAGGATTCTGGGAGCCAATCAGATTGCAGGATTCCAACAGCCAACCAGATTGCAGGATGACCACAGCCAATCAGATTGCAGAATTCCAACAGCCAATCAGATTGCAGGATTCTGGGGGCCAATCAGATTACAGGATTCCAACCGCCAATAATAATGCAGGATTCCAACAACCAATCAGATTGCAGGATTCTGGGAGCCAAATAGGGCGATGGTAGCGTAGTGATTAAGGAGCTGGGCTAGCATGCAGTATCCAGTAAAGTTGTGGGTTCAATTCCCGGCTGCCACCATTGTGCCCTTGAACAAGGCACTTTACTCTAAGTTGCTCCGGGGAGACTGGCCCTTGTAATAATTGACATATGTAAGTTGCAGGATTCTGGGAGCGAATCAAATTGCAGAATTATTACTGCCAATCAGAGTACAGGATTTCAACTCCCAATCAGATTCCAGGATTCCCACTGCCAAGACATTTTATTGGATTCCCCTCAATCGATGGTAAGGCTTCCCCTTGAATTTGGATCTGGAACTTATATTATAACTTCGTTCCTGATCGCCATGCTTCTCAACCTTACTATTCCTGATCACCATGCTTCTATTCTTGATCACCATGTTTCTCAACTTTACCATTCCTGATCACCATGCTTCTTAACTTCTTTGGCTTGAACTTCATTTGGGCCCAAGTTGCCACATCATCGAATGCCTTCAGGATTCATCTTGCTTGCACATGGGTTGCTGTTGCGGGGATCACACTGGAAATAACGAAGCAGCAGCAGTAAGCATAATGCAACGCTCAGACCATAATAAGTTCTATCTCATTCCTAAGTAACACAAACGGTTTGCCTAAACTCACAATTGAATACTCTCACGTTGAAAGTTGAGCCTAGTTCAACACTATCGTTCCGCCAGTGTGACCAGTGTGATCCCTGCCTTAGTGGATTCCCTCCCTGCCGCTGCAATGCGTAGATTCATTCCCTTAATGAACAAGATGTGGGAGATGGTGCAGCCCGTTATGATCCCCTTCTCCAGGTCCTGCCACTCAGTTGTAAAATGTGTGGTCTGGAACCGTAGCTTAGTTAGAGGGGGTTATACTATAAATTAGATATAAATATGTGCAGTGTATTAGCAGTTACTTTATAAGAGCAGAATAAATATGGCTATGTGATATGAACAATGTGGTAAGTAACAAGGGTAGTGGAGAGAACAGTCTGTGGTTGGGGTGAGAACAGTCTTTGATGATGCTGCGCACCTTACGCAAGCATCACTTGCCCTGGATGTCCTTGATGGAGGGGAGTGAGGAACCGGTGATGTGTTGGGGCAGTTTTCACCTCCCTCTGCAGTGCTTTTTGGTCGTGGGCAGAGCAGTTGTCATACCAAACTGTGACACAGTTGGTGAGGATGCTCTCGACGGTGCAGCGGTAGAAGTTCACCAAGATCTGGGGAGACAGGTGGACCTTCTTTAGTCTCCTCAGAAAGAAAGATACTAGTGAGCCTTCTTGATCAGGGTAGAGGTGTTGAGGGTCCAAGAGAGGTTCTCAGGAACTTGAAGCTGGTGACACACTCCACCTCATTCTCGTTGATGAGAATGAGGTGTGCCAGCTTTAGACTTCCTGAAATCCACAATGAGCTCTTTGGTCTTTTTGGTGTTGAGAGCCAGGTTGTTGTAAGTGCACCACAATGTAAGGTTCTGAACCTTCTCCCTGTAGCCAATCACTGTAGTGTCGTCTGCAAACTTGACAATGGTGTTAGAGCCATGTTTAGGTGTACAGTCGTAGGTGAAGAGGGAGTAGAGGAGAGGGCTCAACACACATCCCTGTGGTATGCCGGTGTTCAGGGTGATGGTTGAGGAGGTGTGATTATCTAACCTAACAGACTGAGGTCTGTTGGTTAGGAAGTCCAGAATCCAGTTACAGAGGGAGGTATTGATGCCCAGTTCACTGAGTTTGGTGATCAGTTTGGAGGGGATGATGGTGTTGAATGCTGAACTAAAATCAATTAACAGCATTCTCACATAGGTGTTGCTATTGTCAAGGTGGGACAGGGCAGAGTGAAGTGCCGTAGAGATGGCATCCTCTGTGCTCCTGTTCTGATGGTAGGCGAATTGGAAGGGGTCCAATGAGGGTGGTAAGCAGGTCTTGAGATGGGCTAGGACCAGCCTCTCGAAGCACTTCAATTTCAATTTCAATTTAATTTCACTTATAGAGCGCCAAAACATTACACATGTCTCATGGCGCTTTACAGAATGTTAGACAATCAGAGAAATTATCCTCAATCCTTAGCTTAGTTGTGCTTGGCTGTCTTGATGCCCCTTTTCAGGTCAGCCCTGGATGAGCTATAGGCTTGAGTATGATCTAAATGCGATGTCTCATGCCTTCAGCAGGAGGGAAACAAGTAGGCTGACAGCCTAGGCTACAAACACAGGATTTGTACTGTACCTTCACAATTGTTAGGATGAACACGCAAAATGGTGTCATGTAAGGACACTGTTCATGTTGCACAGCACTTGTCATGACATTTTTAGTCTGTTAAGGCATAAAGGTACAGTTTAGAATATTCCCCCATAAGCTAGCGTGTTAGCACTTTGGCTGCTTTAGCTGTTAGCCGGCTAACTCGTGTCAGGCAGCACTGATTTGTTTCATGTTTTTTCTGACCGACAGTATTCCGTGAACATAATCAACTGAGCTCCTTATTAAAATTGGCTGGATTTCTCCTTTAAATTATGTTGTTTGTTGCTTCTACCCATGTTATCTCCAGTGGTTCAACAGTTTCACTTGTGCAGATGCACACACACATTGAATGAACAATCACACCACAACCCCCTAATGCTATGTCTCTTTATTTGATAACCGTATTTTCTAATCTGGAAATGTTTAGTTTATTTTTCTTTCGGTCCACGATTCCATGATACCATTCAATTGTGTCGCAAATTATCTGCGGACCAGCAATCTCCTCGTCGAGGAGGCCCTAACCCTGCAGATCATAGACAGATAAAGCAGGCTCTGGGAACAGAACACAGTTGCATGTCCAGTGTAGCCATGAGTCTTTCTATATAGAAAATGTCAAGTGTCTTGGTGAGGTTCGGGGGTGGGGGTTCGACCCCCACTTCCAACGTCACTGGTGCCAGGACAGAAAATAATATTTTGCATTCGACATTCAGGAGAGAAATGGTTTGGATTTCACATTGGTTTCACATTATATATCTAATTAAGAAGACCTTTGTGTCTCTGAACAGATTCGTTTGTAGAAGTCTTTTGAGTATTAAACATTTGCATGGATGTGAGGGTATTTGGATAGACTAAATTAGTAAGTCAGAGATTTGTAACTATATTGTCCATGTGTTTTTGTATGTGTATGTGTATTTGGTATTTTATTTTATGGTTATACACATGGTTATTTATTTTATTTTATATTCTCAACTGCTCTTCCTCTGCTGTCACATTTTAAGATGCTTCTGAATTGAGAAGGCCAGTTGAATGGCAATTGGTTAATGCAATTTGATGTTTATGGAGAGGATTTAAGACACTCTCTGTGTTTGTGAGAGTGTGAGCAGCTATTGTTCTGATGCTCTCTCTCTCTGTCTGTCACAGACACACACCCTGAAGTCACTTGGGTTAATGAATCCAACAATGCCATCAATATTAATTGAGTACACTAAGCACAAGATTAGTGCTAGAAGCAAAATGGACAGAAACACACACAACCACACACAGTGCATGCACTTTCTCTGACTTCTCATTATTCCCAATGGTTTCAACGAAGTTAATCAGAGAAGACAGGGGTCTCAGTTGCCCCTGAGTGTGATCTCTCCTCTCAATCTTCCTCTTTCACTATCAAAACGATCTCTCTTAACTGCATTACATTAATACACAGAATTAGATGGTATAATCCCTTGTGCCAAAATCCAAGGTAAAAACACATTCAGAAGCCCCTACCCAAATGAACTTAAAAAATCGCGCTAACCACCAATCTGGTCACAAACACAAGACAAATGGCCCATCTAACAGCAGTATACAGTATGCAGCATGTCATTAGGATTATCAAGTGGGCACCATCATTCACCGATGTTTCATTAAGTTAAGCCCACGACACCTCATGGAGGCTTAACAGTGAAACCAGCATCCTGGAGACACTCCCCTCCATGCTGCAACCATATTTTACCACATTGAAATATCCAATATCCCAGATACTCTTAACCAGCCTACACTGTAAAACCTAGGAAGTTAACTTAACTCAAATTATTTGAGGAAACCGAATGCCTTGAACCATTTGAGTTTGGTAAGTGTAAATAAGTCATTCAACTGAGTTATGAGTACATGTGTATTTTGTGTTGGGATAACTTACAGGAGTCAAGTAAACTATATTAATTTCAACTCGAAATATTTGCTTTCCACTCATTTCAATTAAGCAATTATGACCAGTAAGAATTACATAAGAATGACAGAAATTAACTATCTGAACACTACCTTTTCTGTTTGAGCAGTGGCTAATATCAATAGAGTGAATGTACTACTCAATCCATTTAACAAAACTGATTGCCTTAAACCATTTAATTTACTGTAACTTATTAAAAATATGTATCAGGAGACGGAAATATATTAAATCTATTTATTATTTGGATAATTTGCCATACAAAAACACAGCACAGGTGATGACAGATTCTGTATTTAACAACATTTTACATTTTAAATAAAAACAAATCACAAGTTTTTTGTTAGCCCCCCCCCCCCCCCCCAACCAGTTCAACCAGTTCAACCAGTTGATAAACCAAAAAAGGACACAAGTATACAAAGGTATTAGACAAAGCCTAAATCTCTCCACAAAAGCAGGCAACAAAAAAATAATAAATCACAGGCATGTCTTAAAATGCAACTGTTAGATGTTTAAGTACATGTACTGTACTCAAGCTTAAAACCTCTCAGATTGACCTACAGCTCACATATTTAGACCAGAACAGAATGGCTTTAAACAGAGCCAAATGACAAACTTTAATAACAAGTCCAACTGTATTCCAATTCGAACTTCTCCGAAATGTAACATAAAAGTGTTTCTTTACTCAGAATGAGGTAGGGATACGAGTAAACAGAACAAAAAAGTGCAACTTTGTCTGCATCCTCCTTTGAGTGAGTGAATGAGAGTGTGTGTGTACACGCATGATGTCCTGTGTGTGTGTGCGCATGATGTCCTGTGGGTGTACATGCATGTCGTCCTGCGTGTGTGTGTGTACACGTATGTTATCCTGTGTGTGTGTGTGTGTGTGTCCATGCATGTCATCCAGTGTGTGTGTGTGTGTGCGAATGATGTCGTGTGTGTGTGCGCAGCTGTGGCCTACTGGTTAGCGCTTCGGACTTGTTACTGGAGGGTTGCCGGTTCGAACCCCGACCAGTAGGCACGGCTGAAGCAAGGCACCTAACCCCTCACTGCTCCTCGAGCGCCGCTGTTGTTGCTGGCAGCTCACTGTGCCGGGATTAGTGTGTGCTTCACCTCACTGTGTGTACACTGTGTGCTGAGTGTTTCACTAATTCACGGATTGGGATAAATGCAGAGACCAAATTTCCCTCACGGGATCAAAATAGTATATATACTTACTTATACTGATGTCCTGTGTGTGTGTGTGTGTGTGCATGATGTCCTGTGTGTGTGTGTGTGTGTGTGTGTGTGTGCGCGCATGACGTCCTGTGTGTGTGTACACGCATGTCATCCTGTGTGTGTGTGTGCGCATGTCATCCTGTGTGTGTGTGCATGATGTCCTGTGTGTGTGTGTGTGTGTGTGCACATGATGTTGTGTGTGTGTGTGTGTGTGCGCGCATGATGTCGTGTGTGTGTGCGCGCATGATGTCCTGTGTGTGTGTGCGCATGATGTCCTGTGTGTGTGTGTGTGTGTGCGTGCATGATGTCCTGTGTGTGTGTACACGCATGTCATCCTGTGTGTGTGTGTGCGCATGATGTCCTGTGTGTGTGTGTACACGCATGTCATCCTGTGCGTGTGTGTGCGCATGATGTCTCGTGTGTGTGTGTGTGTACACATGCATGTCATCCTGTGTGTGTGTGAATGATGTAGTGTGTGTGTGCGCTCATGATGTCCTGTGTGTGTGTGTACACACGTCATCCTGTGTGTGTGTGCGTATGATGTCCCGTCTGTGTGTGTGTACATGCATGTCATCCTGTGTGTGTGTGCGCATGATGTCATCCTGTGTGTGTGTGAATGATGTAGTGTGTGTGTGTGCGCGCATGATGTCCTGTGTGTGTGTGTATACACGCATGTCATCCTGTGTGTGTGTGCGCATGATGTCCCGTGTGTGTGTGTGTGTACATGCATGTCATCCTGTGTGTGTGTGTGTGTGCGCATGATGTCCCGTGTGTGTGTGTGTGTACATGCATGTCATCCTGTGTGTGTGTGAATGATGTTGTGTGTGTGTGTGTGCGCATGATGTCCTGTGTATGTGTGTACACGCATATCATCCTGTGTGTGTGTGCGCGCATGATGTCCTGTGTGTGTGTGCGCATGTCTACCTGTGGTTGTGTGTGTGTGTGTGTGTGTGCGCATGTCATCCTGTGTGTCTGTGTGTGTGTGTGTGCATGATGTCCTGTGTGTGTGTGTGCGCATTATGTCCTGTGTGTGTGTGCGCATGATGTCCTGTGTGTGTGTACACATGCATGATGTCCTGTGTGTGTGTACACAAATGATAATCACTGAGTTCCAATTAATTTTTCAATGACTGTAATTTCGCCTTCAGCTGATTCCTCCCATCATCTAAATTCAGCAGCACAATCTGTATGAATTCAAAGAACCCCCTCAATTTGGAGGGTACTGCAGATGAAGAGCATACATAAGGCCAAACAAATTGACAAGGGCATCTGCCCAAAATCTATGGGTTTGTACAACCTTATCCTCAATGATAATGGCTACCTGTTGAGCACGGAAAGGAACAAGCCCTAGTGTGTCCTCATCTGTGATTGCCAACAGCGCGACTGCTCCTGCTTGGTTCTCATTAAAGTCTTCTTCCTGAAAATGTTGCAAATACACATGTTTTATCAAATACACATAATTATCAAATACACTATTATTCATAGAAGTGTGAATGTGTGTGTGTGAGAATGAATTTGTATGTGAGAGGAGCTAGTGTCTGTCTAAGTTTATGTGTGTACATGAGACACTGTACGTGTGAGTGTTATGTTGTTTTGGGAGAGTGGCAGGAAAGGAATGCACAGGTGAAAATTAGTGGAAAGCAAGTGAGGCTGAGGCCTTTGTAAAATCAGAGCTATAGGCCATAACTTGCAACTTTTGAATATCTCGGAAGAGTCTTCCCGCAGGTAGAGTGACAAACTGAATAGTACTGCTGTTCTTGCTGCCTGAATATCATTTTTATCCTGTTGGACAGAAAGGGTATTTTGTGAATTTGCACACTGTATGTAGTACATAAAATAGAACAGTGTATATTAGTGCATACATATTCCAAAAATTACAATTAAGTATGGGAAAGAGACATAAGAGAGAGGATGAGAGGGAAAACAAAGTTTCTGTATCAGATAGACATATAGAAAGAGCTAGTGATGGAGAGAAAAGAAGATGTTGTTTAAGATGGATAGATAGATATAGGAGAGAGGAGGAGAAAGAAGGAAAGACGTTTCTGATAGAGAAAGACAGATTTAAATGTTTCTACTAGATGGATAGATAAATGTATAGATGGGAGAGAGAACAGAAGGGGGAGAAAGAAGCTTCTGTATCACAGAGATATATAGAGTACGAGTGATAGAGAGAAAGGAAGATGTTTAGGTTAGATAGCTAATTGAAAGTATCTGCATAACAACAGTACAGTACAACATACCAATCATCAACCATTGAATAATGATAACCTGCATACTGTAGTCAGACAGAAGATCAGCCATTTTTTGCCCTAGAACCGCCAGACCGTTTCTGCTTGAACAGCTTGAACAGCTGTGATGTGTGCTTATCCAGCGACCCAAAAAACGAGAATGACAGGTTCTGGTTGGTGATGCGATGAAACTCCTTGTATAGCTGTGTAAAAACAACAAACATCAAACAGATTAGACAACAATTCCAATAATTCATGACTATAATTCTAACAGATCATCAGCTCTTCACTTACTTGGGCCTCACTAACGAGGGCAGACCATCGAGTTTTGACCTCATCTATGGGCAGTCTAGAGTGGATGATATCCTCATGTCTCAGTGCAAAGGTGCGGTGCATTATCAAGTAGATGAGTGCTGCACCCTGTTCAGCAGGAACCTTTTGGGACTCACAAATTAGTTCCATCCTCTGAGCTTCCAGACTATCCCTGCTTTATCCTGAGGGATAATTTGGCAGGAAGTTGACTTCTCCTCTTCTGGGTCGTTTAATGTCAGAACGGGATGGTACCGCCCCACAACTGTTCCGACTGCGTTTCCCTGTGCGTTGCATTGACCATTACATCTTTTATGCCAGCTCTGCTCAATGGCGATAATTCCCCACTTTAAAGCGTGAACTGTTTTTCCAGCCGTCATAACCGGAGCCCTTCTCCTTCAGGCAAGGGTGTTTTGACACCAATGCTTTTGCAGCCTTCCCTACTTGTTTACCACTTGGGTAGGCTGAATATTTATATAATTCAGAAGCCATACATTCCAATATGTTATGCTTTTGGTCTTTGGTTAGTTAGTGGGTTTGATCCAGCAAGCCCTCTATTGTTCTTCTTAAGTTTACTTTATTAGTGGGTTTGATCCAGCAAGACCACTATTGTTCTTCTTAAGTGTTCTATTAGTGGGTTTGATCCGGCAAGCCCACTATTGTTCTTCTTAAGTTTTCTTTATTTAGTGGGTTTGATCCAGCAAGCCGGAGCAAGCCCACTATTGTTCTTCTTAAGTTTTCTTATTAGTGCATTTGATCCAGCAAGCCCACAGCATGGCAAAGTTCCTCGGAAACGCAATTCTAGTTAGTGGGTTTGATCCAGCAAGCCCACTATTGTTCTTCTTAAGTTTACTTATTAGTGGGTTTGATCCAGCAAGACCACAGCATGGCGAAGCATGGGAAGCATGGGAATCTTCCTATTCACCCACTTTTTCTACCGACTACTGCTCCTAGACCGTTTGAGCTATCGACGCGGTTCAAACTCCAAAAATTCAGGCCCGAACCGGTGTAGGGAGCTTGTTACTTTCGTGTTGCTGGCCCTTATCGTTTTCGCGTTATTCCCGTTTTTCGGCCCCATTGAAATGAATGGCGGAATGTTCAGGATTTTCTAATTTCGATTATGACATCACAGCTCTAATTGTTTAAGCTTGCACCTGGCAGAGTTCTAAGACACCTGGCAGCTGGCTAATGGGCTAGGCTGGGCTGTCTGAAGTCCAGTTCAATGCCTTGCCAGCACCAGTTGTAAAGGTCATGTAAAAAAAGAGAGCTTCGCGCTTCGAAAAAAAGAGAGCTTCGCGCTTGCCATCTGTAGGAGCCAATTTCAATTTTAAACCCTATTGAACTGAAAGACTCTTAGATTGCTTGAGATTCATTAGCTTCTGTATGGAGCTTTTATTTTGACATGGTCCTAGGTCACCTGGTCACTTCAAGATGGCGTCTTCCATGTGGTTTAGTCAGTCTTAGTTAGACAATGGAAGATGCTGGACACAAATAGTTTTTTACAGCTTGAAGTTTGTAGCTTGAAGCTTGAATCTGGATAGTTTGAATCTTGACCATTATTGAAGCTTTAGAGTTGAACATTTAATTTAAACACCTTTTGGAATACCCTTTGGAATACCCCCTTCCCTTTGGATTATTGAACTGCTGTATCTACATCACTGCGTACCATCTGCTTGCCTGCCTGCTGTACCTCCCTCCCTGCCTTTCTGCCCTTCCTGCCCTTCCTGCCCTCCTGCCTGCATATCTGCCTGCCTAACATCTTGCTTGCCTGCCGGACTGCTTGCATGATCTCTCCCTGCCATTGAACACGGGTATGAGCAACTGCCGTACACAGTGTTAAGTAAGCGTGTAATACTCTAAACAGCATCTAAACTGGACTTTGAACATTTTTTGACCAAACATTAGTAAAAAACTATATTTGGAGTGCTTACAACTAGATTGGACTTGGAATTATTTGAACTGGAATTGTTTGTTTGGAGTTTGGATTTCAATTGTCACTGTATGGACTGTGCTTCACCTCTGCTGCAACTCCCTTTATCTCTCTGCATTTGGATGTGTTGAAATTGCTATTATTGGAACTGTGTGCTTTACCTGTGTTGCAACTTGCTGCTCTGGATTGTTGAATTTTGACGCCATATTTGAACTCCTTGTGGCCGTGTATTGTGTTTTGCTGTGTGCTTATGCCTTATATGTCTCAATCAATGTCGGTTGTGGTAGTGCCTGATTCTCAGACTGAGGCTACGGACATAGCCATCACCATGGAAAAGAAATTAAGCCAGTTCATTGCAACCCGAAAGGGAAAATTGGGTGTTTGTACCCGCAAACAAAATGAATTAAAAGAACTTATGGCCAAAGGCAATGATGCTGATGTGGAAAAAGGTGTTCAAGATTTGCTACATGCTTTGGATGAATTTGAGAAAGCTCATGTGTCTGTGCAGCAGCTGATAATTGATGAGGAAAAGGAAAATGACCATGCTAACTGTTATGAGCCCAAAAAGAGCACCTTCATGTCATTTTTAACCCTTTAGGCGCCAGAGGTTTTTTCCGAAACGATAAATTTTGACATCTTCATTTCAAAAGGCTATATCTTAAAAGTGATAAGAGATAGAGACTTTCTGTAAATTAGAGAAATATTAAGGATGACCCAAAGTTTATGTAGAGATTAAATGTTTATCTAATTTGCATATTATGACGTCATATGGTGGCGGCCATCTTGGATTATAGAATTTTCATGAAAAGTCGCATGTTTGAATGATAAAATGCACCACTTCTTTCCCCCCAAAATGTCCCTCACCTTCTGTATGCTATATTGCACAATACTGAATGCTCAGGTAAATAGTAAGTAGTGAACAAACTGTAGTAAATCATTACTAATAAATGGCCGAAACAAACCAAATGCATGTAGCGGTAGACTGGCCTTTTGCTGTAGAGATTTTCCATTTACTACATACAGTAGGCACTCTGATTCCATGTATGGGGCACATATAGATTATTCAGATGACACACAAACACAAGTAGACAAGACCTGTTTAGTTCAAAAGCTCATTTGCCACGGCAAGGCACAGATCAGGAGTGAGATGACGAGACAAGACAAGAGACAATGTTAGTATTTTTTTTCTTTTTGTTGTTTTTGTTGATGTTTTTTTTCTTAGCTGACAAAGACACACACATCACAAGGACATGAACACACAAAAAGGAACACATAGTGTATGTCCTAAATGATCAGGGAAATAGATAGCAAATCAACAGTGTAAATCATTACTAATAAATGACATTTTTTTTTTTTTATGTAGCAGGCCTTTTGCTGTAGAGATAATGACTCCCTATCCCTATCCATACAGGGCCGGCATTCCCATCATTTTGTGATAGACTATGCATGACCTAGTGTGTGTGTGTGTGTGTGTGTGTGTGGGTGTGTGGGTGTGTGGGAGGGAGAGGGAGAGAGCGTGTCACCACCTCCACCATGTGAGCAGCATGGCCAGATCTGCCTCGCGCGCGCCGAGTGGAGAGAATTTGCGCAGCTCGGACTAGGCCTACTGTCATTCTCATTGCGACTCCCCACACTGCCACTACGTTTCCCCCTAACTCTCCTATGAGCACTTCGACCTCGTCTAACATACCCAGTCGCATTAGACAAAGACTCCACCACGTTACTGTCGCCGCGATTGTGGAGAGGCAAAAGACCGAAGCTAGCGCTATTAGGCTACCTCCAGCCTTGTTCGCCACACCACTAACACCCTGCTAACTTCCCGATGAACACTCCGAACCCGTGAAACATTATTCCCATCAGTGACATTGGGCAAACGATTCAACGTTTGTGCTTGGTGTAAGCTAAACTATGGAGTAAACTCTCACTTTGTCCAGCTGCATCATTGAAGGCAGGGACGCATCTGAAGCCTTACTAAACGAATCACCGTCATTTCCTGAAGGCAGATATTCCCCTTCAGAATCAGGGTCCGCGAATAGAAGACCCAACACTTCATTTCAGGTAAACTTTTTTGATGCCATTAGACGATAATCTAATGCAAATACTCGCTAACGTTGACAATATCGCTCTGACTAAGTGGCTCACACGCACACTAGCTCCGGTATTGCACGCACTGATTCAATGCGCTGTAGCTCAAAAGTTTTGTTTAAACCATGACCTTTTTCGGACTCGGGGATGACGTATGACATGTCTGCCACCTAGTGGAGTGGATGTCGAACGAAATATGACACCCTATTTGACTAAATCGGCCGTTTTATTCAGTACCGCATCTTGTCGAGTAAACTCGACAGTGGCGCCTAGAGGGTTAAAGGATGTTGAAACATGGAAAAGCAACTCAGCTGAACCCCAGCCAATTGTTACACCCTTGGACAGCATTTCAAATGTGTCAAGGAAATCAAAGAGATCTGGACACTCTTCAAAATCTGGTGCTTCTTCAATATCATCAGTACGCATGAAAGCTGAAGCTGAAAAAGCAGCTATTATGGAACGTGCTGCTGGACTTGAAAAGAAACACGCTCTGGAAGTGAAAAAGGTGCAACTGCAAAATGCAATAGAACAAAATGCTCTACAAACTGACTTAGCTGCTGCAAATGCCAAGGTCCAAGTTCTTGAGAGTTTTGAGAAGCAACTTGAGAGTGCTTTCCTCCGGTCTGTATATCCGGCAAAGCAACCCGAAGATGGCATGAATTCTTATCTGAAGGCACAAGGCAAACAACTAAAGGAAACTTTCTTGGATACAGAGCCATCAATTGAATATGCAAACATACACGGGATTCCAAAAACTCCACTTCAGCTTCTTACGGCTAAACAAAAACAGTTTGACTTTTATCCGTCAATGGCAGAAGAAGCCTCACATCAACCAGCCACAACTGCCGCTACCTCTGTTCCAACGGCAACAGCTACGTCATCTACCCCATCACCACAAACAATATTCACAAATGCAAATAGTGGCTTGAATGATATTGCAAAACTTATTGTTCAACAGCAAAGGTTGTCTTTACTTCCCAGCAGGGACATCCCTGTTTTTGATGGAGAGCCTTTGAATTTTAGGCCCTTCATGCAAGCATTTATGCATGGAATTGAAAATAAGACCATCAGTAACCAGGACCGCTTGTATTACTTGGAGCAATACACCTCTGGCCAACCAAGAGATTTGGTCAGGAGTTGTCTACACATGGATGCTCATGAGGGATATGAAGAGGCAAAAAGACTGTTGGATTATCACTTTGGTGATGAAATAAAACTCACTAGTGCATACATGGAAAAGGCCTTAAACTGGAGCACCATTAAACCTGAGGATGGAAAGGCATTATCAAGTTTTGCACTGTTTCTACGAGGATGTTGCAATCTGTCACAGAACCTGACTGGCATGGAGGAGCTCAACTTACCCTCTAACCTACGGCTTCTTGTTTCAAAGCTCCCCCACAAGTTAAAGGAAAAATGGAGGTCTTTAGCCTTTGATATCCTAGAACATAGGAAAAGAAGAGCCACTTTCTTTGATCTGGTTAACTTCATTGAGAAGCAGGCCAGAATCATGCAAGATCCTCTTTTTGGTGATATACATCAACCAGTCCCCACCAAGAAGGTGTATCAAAGCAAGTCTGTTCCAGATTCCAAATTGTCTTTGGTATTCATTTTAAAAGGCAGTAGCTTTGCAACTACTGTAGCAGACGCACCAGTTAGAACTGAAATTCTCACACAGGAGAAATTAAAGGTGCAAAGTAATGACAAATCTGTCACTTCAAATGAGTGTCCCATTTGCAATGGTATACATGTCACTGATTCTTGTGCAGAGTTGCTATCCAAGTCTCATAATGACCGTGTAGGATTGCTGAAGGCAAAGGGTATTTGCTTTGGCTGTTTGGTTAAGGGCCATATGAGTAGAGACTGTAAGAGACGAATCACCTGTGCAGTGTGTTCCAAGAAACATCCGAGCATCCTGCACATTCAGAAGTCTGATGGTGAATTCATGAAGATGGAAAGGAGTGCCAGTGGATCTCAGAAGGCCGTGAGCAGTGGACTAGTCTCGCTGGAAAAGAAAGGCCTTGGATCAAGTGATCACTGCACGCTGGCAGTTGTACCTGTTCAAGTGAAACTAAGTAACTCGGACCACATTGTCCAAACTTATGCATTTCTTGATCCAGGTAGTTCTGCCTCATTTTGTACTGAAAATCTCAGAATGCAAAGGGTAAACAGCACAGGATACTTCTGCGTACTATGGGCCAGGAGAAACCCATTGATAACCTGGTCATCAAAGGTTTAGAAGTAAGCAGTCTGGAAGGGAAAGACTTCTATGAGTTGCCTGATGTTTACACCCAAGAAGAAATCCCAGTCAGCAAAGATCATATCCCAAGACAAAAGGATGTGGAGAAATGGCCACATTTGAAAGATGTGTACTTACCGAGTATCAATGCAGACATTGACCTACTGATTGGAATGAATGTGCCCAAGCTTATGGAACCGTGGAGGATAATAAATAGCACAGGCAATGGGCCTTTTGCAATTAGAACCTTGCTCGGCTGGGTAGTGAATGGTCTCCTCCATGGTGAGCACACTTGTCTCAATACGCAAGGAAAGCCATATGTTTATGCCAACCGGATTTCTATTGAAGATGTGAATGAACTCCTGATCCGGCAATTCAACCATGACTTCCCTGAGAACAGCTACGAGAAGGTAGAGATGTCTCAAGAGGACCTGCGGTTTCTGCAGGTAATGGACACATCTGCAAAGCATAAGGATGGACACTATCAGTTGCCACTGCCATTCAAAAGAGATCCTGACATGCCCAACAACCGGCAGATGGCGGAGCAAAGAGCAGTATCTCTAAAGAGGAAGCTGAGCAAGGACAAAACCTTTCAGGATGAGTACAGACTGTTCATGGATACCATTCTGCAGTGTAGGCATGCTGAGCTTGTACCTAAGGATGAGCTTGAATTAAAAAATGGCAAGGGTTGGTACATACCTCATCATGGGGTCCGTCATCCTAAAAAAGGAACTTTGCGGGTAGTCTTTGACTGTTCTGCATCGTATCAAGGAACATCTCTCAACAATGAGCTTATACAGGGCCCAAACCTGACAAACTCTTTGATTGGAGTCCTGTTGCGCTTTCGCCATGAGAGTGTAGTTCTGTTGGCTGATGTCGAAGATGTATCACCAGGTCAAGATCCCACCAGAGAACGTTGACTTCCTTCGCTTCTTGTGGTGGAAGGATGGAGATGTCACTCAACCCCTCATGGAGTATAGGATGATAGTTCATCTATTTGGAGCAACATCATCAGCTAGTTGTGCCAGCTACGCCCTAAGAAGGACCGCTGAAGACAACAAAGACAACTTCTCAGCTGAAGCAGTGAGCACTGTTTTGAACCACTTTTATGTGGATGATTTGCTAAAGTCAGTGAACACACAGGCCCACGCAGTTAGCTTGTACCAGGAACTGAAAGCTCTGTGTGCAACAGGAGGCTTCAACTTAACAAAGTGGTCCAGTAACAGCCGTGAAGTTTTGTCTTACATTCCTGAGGCTGAAAGAGCAAAGGAGATGAAGGACTTGGACCTAGACCTCGAAGACCTACCTGTGGAGCGAGCTCTTGGTGTGCAATGGTGTGCTGAAGAGGATGTCTTTAAGTTCCATGTTTCCCTCAAGGACCAACCATGCACCAGACGAGGAATTCTATCAATGGTTAGCTCGATATATGATCCACTTGGATTTCTTTCACCCTTGACCTTCCCGGCAAAGCAGATCTTACAGGAACTATGTAGGCTTAAACTCGGCTGGGATGAGGCGATTCCTGACACTTATGCCCAAACCTGGAAGCAGTGGCGGCAAGGCCTTAAGACTCTCACAGACTTCAATATCACCCGCTGTTTCAAGCCAAAGAACTTTGGAAATGTGGAATGTGCACAGATGCATCATTTTTGTGATATTGGATATGGCACCGTGACCTATTTGAGGTTGACTAACAGCCGTGATCAAGTGCACATAGCCTTTGTTATGGGAAAATCAAGAGTGGCTCCTTTAAAACTAATGACCATCCCACGTCTTGAGCTGACTGCTGCGGTTTTGGCTGTTCGGATTGATCAGATGCTGTCCACTGAATTACAGCTGCAACTGGAACCACCTGTATTTTGGACAGACAGTACAACTGTTTTAAAGTACATAAGAAATGACAGCAGGCGGTTTCATACCTTTGTTGCGAACCGTGTCAATCTCATCAGGAATGCGTCTAATGTCTTTCAATGGGAACACATTTCTGGCAAAATGAATCCAGCAGATTATGCATCCCGTGGGCTGAATATTGCTCAATTTCTGAAGAATTACATCTGGATCAATGGACCCAAATTCTTGAGGGACTTGCCACAGTGTTGGCCCAATCCACCATCTGAGCTTGCAATCCCTCCAGATGACCCTGAGTTGAGGAGAGAAGTGGTTGAGGTACATGCCACTTTCACAAGTGACTGCAATGCCACCAGCACACTGCTCAACTACTTTTCAACATGGAGCAAACTCTGAAATGCCGTTGCATGGATGCTCAAATTGAAGAGCTTACTGGTCCAGCACGTCCTGAAAAGGAAAGGCACCATTAAAACACTAAAACCTAGTCGTACGATGTTGTCCATTCAGGACATTGAAGATGCTGAAGAAGCCATTGTGAAGTTCTGCCAAAAGCAAGGATTTCCACGGGAAATAGAGAGCCTATGCAATGGGAAGAATTTAGACAAGAAAAGCTCCATCCTCAGGCTGGATCCGATAGTTGACAATGGCATCTTAAGAGTTGGTGGACGCCTTAACAGGATGGCAATGCCAGAAGAGCAAAAACATCCAGCCATCCTGCCCAAGCAACATCATGTGTCGAAGCTTGTGCTTCGTCATATCCACCATCAAATTGGGCACAGTGGAAGGAATCACATGTTGTCGACCCTACGGAAGAAGTACTGGATCCCCTCTGCCAACTCCCTGGCAAGAAAAATTATAAATGAATGTGTGCCCTGCAGGCGGCAACATGCGTGTGCAGGTGAACAAAAGATGGCTGACCTGCCAATTGACCGTTTGACACCTGACCTTCCTCCTTTCTCACATGTCAGAGTGGATTACTTTGGACCAATTGAGGTGAGAAGAGGACGCAGCATGGCCAAGCGATATGGTGTGATATTCACTTGTCTCACCAGTAGGGCTGTTCATCTGGAAGTGGCACACTCTCTGGATACCGACTCCTGCGTGAATGCCTTCAGACGCTTCATTTCCAGACGAGGTCAAGTAAAGGAACTAAGATCCGATAATGGAACTAACTTGATCGCAGCTGAAAAAGAATTAAGGGAAGCACTGAAGTCTTGGAATGTGGAACAAATCAAGCGCAGTCTCTTACAAAGAGGTGTGAAGTGGACGTTCAATCCTCCTGCTGGTGCCCACCACGGAGGCGTTTGGGAACGATTAATCCGAATGGTCAAAAGGATTTTGTTGTCTGTTAACAACCAACAACATTTGGATGACGAGGGTCTTGTCACAGTGACTTCAGTTGAAAGTCCAACCCGTACTACCACCAGGGTTATTTAGAAAGGAAGATCTTTACGTCAGGAGGCGCTGGCGACAAACTCAATACATTGCAGATCTTTTTTGGACACGCTGGATACGGGAGTATCTTCCACTCATGCAAGAAAGACAGAAGTGGTCTCGTGTCAAGCAGAATTTTAGTGTGGGAGACATTGTTGTGGTGGCTGATGCTACGGCACCACGAGGCTCATGGATGATGGCAAGAGTCATTGAAGCTATGAAGGATTCCAAGGGTCTGGTTCGTAGTGTACGACTCCAGACTAAAACAAACCAGCTCCAAAGACCCATCAACAAGATATGCCTCTTAGTCGAAGCTGCCAATCAAGACTGAGATGACTCTTGGAATGTGCACGTGCATCCTTCTGCATCGCATATACATTTACTGATAATTGCATTCACCTTCACTTAGAATTAGAATTGGAATTAAAATTTAGAGTTCCTTTCTTTCCTTTTTTTTTTTTTTTTGTCATATAAATGATAATTAATTGGCTCCCTTTTTGGATATTTGTTATAGCATGCTCCACGCGGTTGCTATAAGGGGCCGGATATGTAGGAGCCAATTTCAATTTTAAACCCTATTGAACTGAAAGACTCTTAGATTGCTTGAGATTCATTAGCTTCTGTATGGAGCTTTTATTTTGTTTCTGTTCACTTCAAGATGGCGTCTTCCATGTGGTTTAGTCAGTCTTAGTTAGACAATGGAAGATGCTGGACACAAATAGTTTTTTACAGCTTGAAGTTTGTAGCTTGAAGCTTGAATCTGGATAGTTTGAATCTTGACCATTATTGAAGCTTTAGAGTTGAACATTTAGAACATTTAATTTAAACACCTTTTGGAATACCCTTTGGAATACCCCCTTCCCTTTGGATTATTGAACTGCTGTATCTACATCACTGCGTACCATCTGCTTGCCTGCCTGCTGTACCTCCCTCCCTGCCTTTTTGCCCTTCCTGCCCTCCTGCCTGCATATCTGCCTGCCTAACATCTTGCTTGCCTGCCGGACTGCTTGCATGATCTCTCCCTGCCATTGAACACAGGTATGAGCAACTGCCGTACACAGTGTTAAGTAAGCGTGTAATACTCTAAACAGCATCTAAACTGGACTTTGAACATTTTTTGACCAAACACCATCTTTTTTTAAAGCCAATCCATGTTCATACAGGTCATTAAAAAAAATATATACATTATCCAAATCCATTCAGCCCAGTTCAATGCCTTGCCAGCACCAAAGTGAATCCATGTTCATACAGGTCATTTAAAAAATATATATATTTTTTCCCAGTCCATTCAGCCCATTTCAATGCCCAGCTAGCTCCATTCAAACTTAGTCATGTATAGAGTTGTATAGATTATAACATTGAGAAACACACATTCATTCAGATATTATACACATCCACGCAACACTACTATTCAAGTTAAGTTACTCATTGCCCGGCAAGAAGTCCACAATCAATTCAATTGTCTTGCCACGATCTGTGGAGCTTAGACAACATTAAATTACTATAGGTTCTGTATGCCATTTAAAGCCGACCTAACGATGAGTCTTTTCATGTGCATTCTGGGTGCTGTGCTGTGATTCGACGGCTCGTCACCTGACCCACCAAACAACTATGCTTGAACTGAACGTAGAGTAAAAATAAATCGCTACCAAGGCTCCAAATAGCAACACACAGGGTAGGATAATGAGGGTATCTACATGTAAACCGAAGCATTGATAACTGTGTAAGTCTACAGGCAGTTTATTAAAAAGAAAAACGGTACCGTTCACATCTCATTCACATATACAGACAGGCGCCGTCTTGGGAAAACAGAACTCTCTTGGATGTGGTGTGAATCTCGCGTGAAACGTTGTTGCCGGAACAGCAGGGAATAGAACTGAACGCAACAGGATACACACGGAAGAGATGGCGGGTTATTCGAACGAATTTGAAGACATCGAAGAACGAACCCTTCTAGTTTGATGGACGTCCTTATGTTAGACCAGTCTATGGTCTAACTTATGAACGTGTCGAGTCAACGTCAACGATAAGTAAGTTAGAGGGAGAGCAGCTTCACAAAAGAGAACTTCTGACGGCAAATTTGAGGAAAGGTTGGTAAACCACCTTTCTTACCTAATTTGAGGGTGTTGATTCTGAATATTTTGTTTACCAAGCTCAATTCTGAGTTCTAAGCGGCATAATCAGCATTTTAACATAAAGTAGCGATTATTTGTGCTTATTTTTCCCTAAATTGGGTTGATTTCAAAAGTAATAACTAAAACCAAATAAAAGTGTTCTCTAAATACATGTTTGAGCATTAAAGAAGCCATACTATAGTTTATTAACATATTTAATGGGAACATGATTACAGTTAACATATAATAAACTCGGAAATTCTAATCAAAACACCATATTTTTATTGCTAACATAGTGAGTCACTCGTGGTGTTTAATGCATTTCATCACAATTACAAATTGCACAGATAACCTTCAACTCAGAATATATCCTACGGTACATATTAACTTAGATAGCGGGAATAAGCCTAATGCAGAACTGCATCTATCGTCAGCAACAACCGTCAAGTAAAAAACATTTTACTTCTAGTAACACTGGATTTGGTATGTGTGCTTGCCTCCATACTAGAGCTTGATAATGTGCTCTTCTAATATGCCATTGAGCAGCATCACTTGTCGGTGTTAGAGCCTCCGATCCTCGACATCTAGAAAACAGAGTGGCTCTGGCATAGTGTTGTCACGATACCAAAATTATGACTTCGATACAATACCTGCCATAAATATCTTGATACTCGATACTGAAGCGATATCCAAATCCTAAAATATCTGGAAAAGAAAGGACGCAGGCCTCCTCAAAGTGTATTGAGTCATTTGTGTTGAATTTGGTGCACTTTTGGTCAATTCTGGGATTTCAAACTTCTAAACTTCCTACATAATTATTATTTTTGTAGTCAGTAAAATAATAGTTTGTGTGTGATTAAGTCCTTTATTGTTTGTTATAGCTCTTTTATATTGTGTGATGTTTTGGCAATAAATTACCTTTAAATAGCCAAAGTAGGCTAGATCAAGGTCAGTGTTCAAATTACTGCATGCAAATCACTTAATGCTATGCAGAAGAGCCTAATCTTTAGGCCATCTGATGTAGGCTACCCTAGGCCTTCCTGTGTTTATGGGATTTCTTTGACAGTTGCAAAGGGAAAAAAGTGAAGATAGTCTTCTTTGCTCCCAGTGTAATTTAATAAGTACGTTTCAACCACTCTTTGGGTCTTAATCAGATATGCCTACACCATTATTACATTACATTACATTACATGCAATTCTCTCAACAATTTTAGGACAATTTAAAAATGGTAGTGTACAGTAAGAATAAGTGCATCAGTGAGTGCTGTTTCTAAACAGTTGAGTGTCAGTTCAAGACGGATGGTAAGTGCTAGGATCAGCAAGACTTGCTATGAGAGGATATGTTCTCTAAAGAGCTGGGTCTTTAGGAGTTTTTTGAAAATGGAGAGGGATGACCCTGCCCTTGTAGGAACTGGCAGTGTGTTCCACCAACGCGGAACAACGGATGAGAAAAGTTTGGATTGGCCTGAGCGTATCTGTTGCAATATCTGTGTGCATTCCTACATTAGGTCTATTTCTTTGATAGTCAACATCATTTGCTACCACATAACAAATACCAAATAACAATACAAAAGTTTCTTACAAACTTTCCTGCATACTTCTTTAATGTGCTGCAGTCAGATGGGTGCCCTAAAGACATAACTAGATCTTGAGCATCTATTACCAGTGTTGAATGAGCAGTTTTTGTAGTAATCACTACTGGACATTCCACATTGCTAGACAGCACTTGAGTGAGGATGACTTATTTCTTACTTCACAAATAACCATCGCTATCTGCAATAGCTACAATACAGGGACATTAATCAGTACATAGCTGAGGATTGTCCTAGGTCCACTTCCCTTTCAGCATCATATGCCGTAATGATGCACTGGAGAATGTTTCTTTTTGTTGCACTATAAAGGATATCTTGTCTAAATTTTATTTTTATTTGCAAATAATGCAATCTCCATAGCACTCCTCAGCAACCCTCAAACATGCACACTCTTCCATTTTTTTGCATGGCTGCGATTTGAATGATAGGAAAGAGCACCAGTGAGATGTTTTAACTAGGCAAGCACAGTCGCCTTTACAGTAAAAAAAAAAATACAGTGTAAATCCTCTGTAAAGACTGACAACTGTTCATAATAGTTAGTGACAAGGTACTTTCTACAGAAAAATGAGCAGTCACCTACTATTTCATCCATTTATTATCAAGGAATCTATTTTGCTTCTAAACGTCATACTGAATTTTAGCTATTATTTCAATTTATATTTTAATTTTATCTTATTTTAATTTGCTACTTGAGGGTCATTGGGGTAATTCCTGTCCTGTCCTACAACATATCTGATACATAAAGAGTATATTAATGCCTTATTTTTTGCAATTCCTATGATACTTTTTGGTTTTGCCATCAGATATGTGAATTATGCTAATTAGCAAGCTTAAAACTCAAAATTGAGCTTGGTAAACAAAATATTTGAATTCAGCACCCTCAAATTGTGTGAAATAGCCCCTTTTTTGCCAACATGACTTTTTCCGAACGTTTGTTATCTGCTCTCCCTCTAAGTTAGGCTAACGTAAACATTAGCTATTTGCTGTTGTCATATGCTTTACGTGATGGCCATTCATCACACTGTTTGGATGTTACTCGGCAGTCTGAATCAGAATTACCTTAGCTTTCAGTAAGTTACAGTTTATTATAGTCATGTGAGTTACATAAAGTAGTAAACAACAGTAATGTTAAACGTGCTACAAAAAAATAGTTTGTGCGATGGATGATTTACCAACGTAGCACTGGTGCAATACAGTTTTGCTTATGGCAATAATGCATGCGTGTGAGACTGACAGGGAGGCTACAGCAATTACCTTCTACTGTGATCAGTGCAACTGGCTACACCAGATGTGATAGCGGTGCATAGGCTACGTTAAAAAAAAAAATAGACCCGTCTTCTGTTTTTGCACGTTGCGAACGAGCGCTTCAGTTAGGCTACGCGCCCGGTGTAGGCTCCCTGTAAAACACTTGTTTGTTTGTTTGAAGTGCGTATGTAGGCTGCTTCTGTGAGAGGGGAATCGTTGTACAGTAGGCTACTTTGATTTCAACTTGGTAGTTGCGGTCTACGTGATTAAAAAGCAAGCAAACGACACCTTGCAAATTGCCTCGCGAATCTAATAAGTGATGGCCTACTTTCGCTTTAGGTTAAATCAAAGATTCTAGAACGCTCTAGAATCTTTGGGTTAAACATAGCTATCTTCCGCCTGGGCTGAGGTTAATTCAGATTAGGCAAGCAGAGGTAGAAGTTTGTGGCAATCGCCTTGTTGCTTTGTACTTTTAGTTCAGTTTAAAACGAACAACTTAGTATCCAAACACCATTCAGATCTAAAACTTCAAAGAAAAAAGTCCACCGGACGTTCGATTATATCTGTCAATATGAGCCCACTTCATGCTTTATTCGCAACATAGTCTCGCTTAGTAGTGCTTAATAACCTATACAACAACATGTTCGGTTCCGAAAAAACCTTCACGACTCTTTCATTACGACTGCGCTGCGTTAGCAACAGACCTTCAGCTATCTTCAGTAGGCTACTGCAGCGGAACAGTCTAGGGATGCATTTCAAGGGTGCACTGTTTGACATGTCAGTTACTGTAGCCTACTCATTTGCACCACTGGTTAGATGTAAAACGGTATTTCACTCGTGCAATGACAATAAGGTTGAATATAGGCCTACTCTAATCTAAAAGCTTAGACATATGAATTAAACATGAATTAAATCTTGGTGGAATAAAATCTTCAGCATATCTCCTAATTATTCAAAAATATGTATAAGAAAAATTAACAAAAAATCCATGGCATGACCTGTCTTCCTGATAGGCCTACAGTACCAGTTGAAAAGTCGAACTGCATGGACTGTCAGGGATTGTTTTTTTGTTTTTACAAAAACACAACAACCAAATAACATCATGCTGTTCGTCTTAACATGTTTGTTCATCTGAAACACAATGTAGCCAGGTGAGATGTTTGCAACTACACAACCTTTTATCAATCCAATTGCGGTAGGCCTAGATCCCAAACACAATTGATGAACTGCCCTACTTGTGAGGTTTTATATCGATGCTATAGATTTTGTGGCTGGTGCTACAAAACTTTTAACCTCTGTAGCACCAGTGTACTTGCAAAAAAGTTAATGTACAGCCCTGCTGCATTATGTGATTATTTCTGAGATTCTGATACGTTTTTAACCATGACCTATGCACAGTTCTGGTTTGAAAATGTATCTCTTAAAATAACTGCACTTTATGCAGTCAGCTTAAGATGGCTGCAGGCGGCTACATGAAGTTGAATCACCCTATTGATTGGCTTTAACCCTAGCAACCACCATAGCAATTGTGTTATTTAGCATAGCAACCACCAGTACCCTAGCAACCATTTTAATTATCCTAGCAACAACCTAGAAACCACCCCTGTAATGTCAACCTAGCGACCTCCATAGCAACCACGTTATTTATGCGTTTTGACTTATTGGATGTTGCGTTAATGCAGATAACTTTTGATCCGTGTGCCCGATTTTCATGAGGTACCGTTGGAATCCTTGGATGAGGCCGAGTTCCATGCCCCTGATCAAACCCACCTCGGAACCGCAATTCTAATTTCAGCTTTTCCCCCTCTTTCTCAAAAGCACTGTTGCCTTCCCTCAAAAGGAACTCCACCTCATAGGAGAATGTGGGCACAACAAAAACAGGGGAATCGATGTGCTTTGATTCCAGCTTGGTAGTTGTAGTCTGTGAAATTAAAAAGCATGTGTGTGTGAAGTATCCAAACAATGACACCTTCATTTCATTATGGCTGCTTTAGCAACACACCTTAAGCTACAGTGTAGTGTTCCTTGACTCATGGAGCTGCGTGAATTTTATTACAACTTTTCGCCACGATATGCCAGTTTAAGTCCGCTTGATACTGTAAGGCGTAAGCCATTGGTTTCCAAAGGAGATTTTATTTGTGTCGCCAGCATAGCCTATTGACAATTTATGTTGTAAATAGGCCTACCTTATTAGCCTACCTGTAGCTTAGGGAAGCTAACCGCTTTCTATTAAGATCTAGTTTGTTAGTTACAGTTTTGTCATAACTCCCTGATGCATTTTTGCATTTAGAATAGCCAGAGCGTGGATATCTCAATCTGAAAATTAAACAATATCGGGTGCCTATGGACTAGGCTGGGTGAACCCAGCCTGATCGGCCCGCTATTTATTTTTTGATTTCTTAAAAGATTGAGCTTGGTCTGGTGAAAGCCAGACTAGCCATGGACCTCAGTTACACAATGCAAGGGAACATGAATCAGCCTATATTTGCACGAACAATAACGGACAACAGCTCTTCAACTTTGGCCCGTTAAAATGTGTATGAACAGTCTAGCGACGCATTTCATCAAGGCCCATTTGGACATGTCAGTTATTTGCACCACTGGTTAGATGTAAAACAGCATTTCGTTTCAGACTACTGTTACTTAATTTGTGCATTGACAATAAAGTATTACATGAACTAAAGATGACTAAAATCTTATGTAGAAGAAGAAACATTCACAAAAAATCCATCCATCCAAAAATGACCTTTGTTTTTGATAGCTGTTGAAAACGGCATGGAACTGACAGAGATGTTTTTGTTTATAAATAAATAAATAACATTATGCTGATACCTTTTGCTTTTCCCAAAAACAATGTAGCCTACAGGTGTAAGTGACCTTTCATCAAGCACAAAGTGGAAAAGTGAAGCACAAAATGACACTCACCCACAGAAAACCCCACCTCCCCCCCACGACCAACCCCTGTACCTGTCCTCTGCCAGCGTGAAGAGGACACTAGCCACCATTAACCCACGCAAAGCAGCAGGCCCAGACAACATACCAGGACGAGTGTTGAAGGACTGTGCAGAAGAGCTGAAGGATGTTTTTACAGACATTTTCAACACCTCTCTGGAGCAAGCAGTCATCCCATCACTTTTCAAAACTGCCACCATCATACCCGTGCCAAAGAAATCATCACCATCATGCTTCAATGACTACCGTCCTGTAGCACTCACGCCCATAATCATGAAGTGCTTCGAACGGCTAGTCATGTCACACATCAAAGCCACCCTACCCCCCACCCTGGACCCCTTCCAGTTTGCATACCGAGCCAAACGATCCACGGAGGATGCAATCTGCTCTGCCCTCCATCCAGCCCTCACCCACTTAGACAATAAAGACTCATATGTGAGAATGCTGTTCATAGACTTCAGTTCAGCATTCAATACCATAATACCACAACAACTCATCAGCAAACTGGACAAGCTAGGATTCAGTACCTCCCTCTGCAACTGGCTGCTGGATTTCCTGTTGCAGAGACCACAAGCAGTACGTGTCGGGGACAACACCTCAAGCACTCTGACCCTGAGCACGGGGGCCCCTCAAGGGTGTGTGCTCAGCCCCCTGCTCTTCACACTGCTAACACATGACTGTACAACCACTCACAGCTCCAACCATCTGGTGAAGTTTGCGGACGACACAACACTGGTGGGCCTCATCACTAAGGGCGATGAGGCTCACTACAGAGAAGAAGTAGACCTGCTGGCCAAATGGTGCAAAGACAACAACCTCCTGCTAAATGTCAGCAAGACCAAGGAGATTGTTGTCAACTTTCAGAGAGGCCACAAACAACTGCCACCACTGTCCATCGACGGAGATGCTGTGGAGAGAGTGAGCAGCACAAAATTTCTGGGGGTGCACATCAGCGACGACCTCTCCTGGACCACCAACACAGCATCACTGGCGAAGAAAGCCCAGCAGCGCCTCTACTTCTTGCGCAAATTGAAGAAGGCAAGTGCCACGCCTCCTGTCATGACTACATTCTACAGAGGGACCATCGAGAGCATCGTCTCCAGCAGCATCACAGTGTGGGGCGGAAGCTGCACAGATCAGAACAGGAAGACCCTCCAGCGCACCGTTAACACAGCTAAGAGGATCATTGGAGCACCACTCCCCTCCCTGCAGGACATTTACACCACCCGCCTCACCCGCAAAGCACTAATGATTGTCAAGGATACAACCCACCCTGCACACGAACTGTTCAGCCTCCTGCCCTCTGGAAAGCGGTACAGGAGCCTCCGCTCCCGCACCACCAGACTGGCAAGTAGCTTCATCCACCAAGCAATCAGGATGCTGAACACTCTACCCACTCTCCCATCACTGACAGCCCCCCCCCACCCACCAGCCAACCAGGAACCTAGGAAACTAGGATCCTGTCTACCAAACCCCCCCCCCCCCCCAACACCGCCATGTGGAACTGCACTGTGACTGCGCAGCCAAACGTGTTGCTGCTTCACATCAAGCCTGATATACTTGAATTACTACATACTGCATATCAATGTAAATATACAGGTCACACAAGCACAAGTTTAAACTTCATGTAACTGTTAAGACTATAGAAATATACAACACAACTACCTCTATTTTTTATTTTTTTATATATATATATATATATGTCCTATATTTCTATTTTGATACATACATGTTCTATATTTCAGTCTTGCACTTTAATTTAATGTTTATTGTCTATGGCTATGTCCATAGTATGTCTATGTCTGTATTTAAAGCATGTCTATGTCTGCATGGGAGAGTAAGAAACGAAATTTCAATTCTTTGTATGACCAGTGCATGTAAAGAAATTGACAATAAAAGCCGACTTGACTTGACTTGACTTGATCAATCCAGTTGCAATGGATGAACTGTGATGAACTGCCCTACTTGTGATTGTTTGGAGATTTTAATGGTTTTATAACAATGCTACATCTTCTTTGGCTATTCTACAATCTATTCACCTTTTCAGTACCAGTAGGCTACTTTCTGTGCAGCCGCACACACACACTCAGGCATGCCAAACAAGCATACACAAAAGTTTCAAGAGTGGGGGATGGAGTAAAATATGGAGACAAATTGAAGTGTGATATATTTTCGCGGAATGGATGTACAGGACTGAGCTGCGGTCATATTTTGTACCGCTATGCGGTACATCTAGTTAATAAAACAATGATATAGAATAGAAACATCTGGAATCTATTTATTTAATCTTAAAAGTTGGCTACAAAGAGCATTCATAGCCTAGAGAAAACGATACATTTTTCTTTATCTGCAATGTTCCAGGAAGATAGGCTTACATTTAAAGGCTGTCCCTGTTTGATCACAGGTCCAAGAAAACGAGTGGATATAACGTCAATGCATTCTAGTTATGTTTCATGTACTTTATTTCATGTTGAGTTTTGCTTCCCAGCATGCATTGCGATTCATTTAGTATTTTTGGCTATTATTAGTTTTTAATATTTTGAAACAATATGGTTTGAACAATTTATCTTAGGCTAGCCTAGGCCTACTCTGATGATGTTTTGAACAATATGCTACGGGATATGCCCATTAAAACGTCGTATTAGTTTATTAAGAAAATGACACCGTAGATGTGAAAGCAGCACATCCTAGCCCGGTATAAATTTCCATGTCTACTCATCATTAGTGTAATGCATTCGGAGGACGTGATTTCATACATGCGTGAAATATGAGGTGAGTGAAGTTGATTGTGTAATTGTAGAATGCGTGTTGTCATTAATGCGTGTTCATGTTCCGTCTACCACTCTCCTAGCAACGCTGACACTTACAGGATGTAATAGCCTACCATACTAAATCGCGCTTCATGTTTTTTTACCATCGCGGAAATATAAACGTTGCGCGCATAACGTCGCGGTGACAATTACAGGACGTCCTCTCAAAGTCTTGTGGACGTCTTTTTTTAGACCTCCCGAACAGAGGTCCGCGGGACGTGAAGGGAACCCTACACAATGTCGAGGAGACGTTCGCCAGGGGACCTTTAGGGGACGTCGCCCCTAATGTTGCCATTTTAAAGTAAAGGGTTAACATTACTCCTTAGCAAACAATAACGAAAACAGTGCTCCACCACATCTGTGGATTAAGCCACACAGTCAACTCTATGTAAGTAAGATAAATAAGGATGTTAATTGTTTTTAGCATTGCCAGCATTGTATATAAAATGATTGTCAGTTGGAGGAGACTTGTAGATAACTAACGTTAGCATAGTTAGCTAACCGCTGCTAATAACGTGCTAGCTTCGTCACGTCAGAGAAGCATGGGGCTGTGCTATAGATCAGTGGGCTGTGCACAGTAGTATAACATTTATAACATTTATATAACATTTATGTAGTATAACATTTATTATGACCGCCGCGTTTTCGCATGTCCAAATTTCCGTCAAGGATTCCCGGGACACTGAAAGACCGGGGTAGACGAAACTTGGTGGGCATGTAACCCCATATGGATAGCATGGAACCATCGTTTTTCGTTTTGATCTGTAGCCCCCCCCGCTGGACTGCACCCCCCGAAAGGAGGGTAGGGCAGACACAGTTTTCTGTTTAGGAGGACCATTTTTTTTTGTATGTTGATCTCAAGGGGCCATGTCAACCCATTCCATAACCACTCATTTCATGTATAGCGCCACCTAGTTAAACACAAAAAAGTAAAAATGAGGTGTTGTAATCGCAGGTATCTGTACATCTGAACATAGTCAAAACTGCACGAAATTGGAAGTGTAGGATCATTATGACACCCTCTGAATGCACGCCAAGTTTCGTGGAATTCCGTTCATGGGGGGCCACACAATAAATGTTACTATACACCAACTGGCCTGTAGGTGGCCGGAGACAGTTTTCTGTGAATATCTCGAGAACCGTAGGGCCTAGGAGGTCCACCTTTTTTTTGTATGTTGGTCTTAAGGGGGCATGTCAACCCATCCCATTACCACTTATTTCATGTATAGCGCCACCTAGTTAAAAATTAAAAAGCAAAAAATTAGGTGTTTTCATCACAATATCTCTGGCTGACATGGTCAAAACTGCACGAAACTGAAGTGTAGGATCATTATGACACCCTCCGAATGCATGCCGAGTTTTGTGAACTTTCGTTCATGGGGGGCCTTACAATAAAATAATTTATGTGTACATTTAGTGACCGTACACCAACAAGGATTTCCGGGACACTGAAAGACCGGGGTACACGAAACTTGGTGGGCATGTAACCCCACATGGATAGCATGGAACCATCGTTTTTTGTTTTGATCTGTAGCCCCCCTGCTGTACTGGACCCCCCGAAAGGAGGGTAGGGCAGACACAGTTTTCTCTGAATATCTTGAGAACCGTAGGGCCTAGGATGACCAATTTTTTCCGTATGTTTGCCTCCAGGGGTCATGTTAACCCATTCCATGTGCACACATGTGCATAAACAGATACACACGCACACACATACATTCACAGTAATCATACGTATGACACATACTCACACAGATATGTACGCATGCATGCACATGCACAAACACAGGCACGCACACACACCCACACACATAAACATAAACATGTACACGCACACATGCACACAATTCAAGAATTTTTTTGAATTATGAACAGGCAAGATGGGGGTGGGGTTGTATAAAATGAATTTTACATGTGAAATCTATGAACTAATCATGTTTTGGTACTTGTTGTCTAGCAGATACCAGTGAGAACTGAGTGTGGATAATGCAATTTAGTGAGACAGTTAGAATCATATAGGCCTTTCAGCGTGATTTATTTTTGTGGAAAAAATGTGCTGGACTGGGCGGCGGTCATATTTTGTACCGCTCTGCGGTACATCTAGTTCACCATATAATAATAAAGTTGAATTGGCTCTGCAATTTAGGCTATGTTTCTGTTTTTTGGCAGCACCATGTTCCTTACATGACATGGCCCAGTGTCCTTGTAACATGCATGCAAGTCTATCTAGCACAGCTAATATACACATGTGTCTCCATGTCATACTGCAGTCTTTCAACGGATTGTAAATGATCGTAAATTAATTTAGGTCCGTGGCTCTCTAAAAGAGCCTCTTGTGCTGTAACCTTTACCGTCTTAACAGCTACTGTACCATTGAATTTCTAGACAACTCCATTCTGAGTTTGACGGGCGTAGTAACAATAACTATGGGACGTGGCTTTTGCGAACGGTCAATTGACCTGTTGCTAAGCCCCGCCCCCCATTGTTACCGTGTGAAAACTCGGACAAACAAATCAGACTTGATTAGAAATACATTGTGGACAATGGCAGCTGACAGTATATGAAAGCAGGCTTTGAGGACGTTTTGGTGGTTAAAGGATTTACTTTCCTCCAGAAGCTTTCAAAAGGGACTTAATTATGCTATGGAGGGGTGTATTCAAAACTTGAGAATACATACAAGGTGACAAGCAGTTGTGGCGAGTAGCGTGCAAATCACTGTGCAAAAACTGTGGTATATTGTATGTAAATAAATATAAATGTATATAGTTAAGGAGTTTTCTTGGGATGGTAAATCAGTTGGGGAGGTTCCTTCCCCAGCTAGCAGACATGGATAAGCCACTGCGCGACCTACTTTCGAAGAAAAACTCCTGGGTCTGGGACGTGGACCAGGCAGCAGCGTTTGAAAAACTGAAGAAAGCATTGTCTTTGTCATTGTGCTGGCCATGTACGACCCCAACAGAGAAACCAAAGTGTCGGCTGATGCATAGTCATATGGCTTGGGAGGTGTTCTTCTTCAGAAATGGGGGGAGGAATGGAAGCCTGTGACTTACGCATCACGATCGCTCACTCCAACAGAACAGCGTTATGCACAGGTGGAGAAGGAGGCCCTGGAGCTCACCTGGGCATGCAAACGATATAAAGATTTTCTCTTAGGAAAGCTGTTCTGCCTGGAAACCGATCACAAACCTCTTCTGAGCCTACTTGGGGCCCAAGCTCTAGATCTTTTGCCGCCAAGAATTCCAAGAATTCAGCGCTTCAGGATGAGGCTGATGCGCTACACATATTCGATTGTGTACACGCCAGGAAAGTCACTTTAGACAGCAGACACACTGTCACGCTCACCTGTGACATCATGCACCTCCATGGAAGATCGAGAGCTAATGGAGAGCACTAACATTTATGTGGACTGCGTCATAGAGAGCCTACCCGTCAGTTCCTCCTATATTGAGAACTTGAAGGAACAGTTAAAAGCTGATAGTGTCTGCTCACGTGTAATGGCACTGTGCACTGAAGGATGGCCATCACATGCAAAGCTAGAGCCGGTGCTGAAGAACTACTGGCCTGAGCAAGCTACACTTACCGTGAGAGATGGCTACTTAAAGGCATGCGACTTGTAATACCATCGGGAATGCGGAATGATGTGCTTGCTAAACTACATGAGGGACACCTCGGTATAGTAAAGTGCAAAGCATGGGCTCGTGAGTCTGTGTGGTGGCCAGGACTCAGCCAGGAAGTGAGTGACATGGTGCTTAAATGCAGGACCTGCATACAAGAGCGGCACAATAACAAAGAGCCACTCATGCCAACTGAATGTCCTAAAAGGCCGTGGCAGAAGTTAGGGACAGACTTATTTACCCTGGAGAACAAAACATACCTGCTCGTCATTGACTACTTTTCCAGGTACATTGAAATCGCCCTATTATGTCAGATCAGGTCCACTGATCATCATTACTCACCTAAAGTCAATTTTTGCCCGTCATGGCATCCCAGAGGTTCTGATGTCAGATAATGGCCCACAGTTTTCTGGACAAACCTTCACGTCCTTTGCAGCTTTTTATGGGTTCACACATGTCACTAGCAGCCTGACATTTCCGCAGAGCAATGGCGAAGCAGAGCGGGCGGTCCAGACTGTAAAAAACCTTCTGAAAAAGGCAGGAGACCCCTACCTGGCTCTACTCGCCTATAGGGCCACACCTCTCCAGAGCGGCTACAGCCCAGCCCAGCTCCTTATGGGTCGGCGTCTCCGTACTACGGTGCCGTCTCATCCCTCTCAGTTGGACCCTGTACTGCCAGACAGTCTCAGGTTTGCCCAGAAGGAAAAAAGAGAAGGGGATTGCTGATGCTGGAAATTATAACAGACGTCACCGTGCTAGGACTCAAATCTCAAATCACCTGGTGACGAGGTATGGGTGACCAATGCAAAGATGCAGGGGACTGTGCTCAGCAATCACTCCACTCCGAGGTCTTACCTGGTCGATCTACCTTAAGAAACGGAAGATGAGACGGAACCACCAGCACCTCATACCTCTGCAAACACCAATGCAGGACGAACGGTTCCCACTGCAGCAAGAGCCACCTGAGCCACCTGCTGCACAGCCACCTTTATCACCTGTTGTGGCACCCCAGTCTTCACCAGCAGGGACTACCAGACTCAGAACCAGATCTGGGAGGGTCATCGTTAAGCCTAATAGGTTTATCCTGTGAACTGGGGGGGGGGGGGGGGAGACATCTAATGTTCAACAGGTTTATATGGGGAAAAGAGAGTCAGTGGGTATTAATGATAGTTACAGAAATCTGTGTTTATGTTAACCTATGTTTGAGTGTGAATAACAGGGAAAAGAGAAAAAAGGCAATTGTTTAAATACATACGATGGATGTTTGTGGTAACTTTGTTCTTGCATGCAAGTTTCTGATAGGACAGACCTTTCTACCAGTGGGGCAGAATAATCCCCCAAGGTCTGCTGAGACAGAGGTAGTCTACCCTCTGTTCTCTAGAAAGGGGAGATGTGGTATATTGTAAAATGTTTAATGACATTGTCCTGTTGAGGGCGCTATGATCTAATGTGTTGTTGGTGCTGGGGATGTTTTGGGGGAGAGCAAATAAAGTTAGTTCATGTTCGAAACACAGTTGAATGACTCACGCATATAAATTATAAAGAACACGACAAAAACCATTGACATTAATGCTAGCTAGCTAGCTAGTGGAAGATTGATACTAAGATATGTTAGGTTACGTTAATATTTGATGTAGTAAGTATATAATAGTTGGTTAATGAGCATTTTCATCTTGGGATTTAACAGGGAACCTGTGCCCACGTTGTTGGCTTAGTAGCCTACATTACGTCGAGCTGTTGCAAACACGAGAGACGTTCTGTAGGCTACTGTTGATGGAAAATATACCCCGTTTTCTAGCCTCTCGGGGTATCAGCTATCAGTATTACACGTCCCCCATGCAAAAAGTTTGACCATGGTGTTCCGTCGGGGTTTTTTGAGTTAATAAACTACATAAATAACCATTAATTTGTCATTTTATGCCTCCTCCCTGTTGTTTCCTATGGAGTTGTCCGAGTCCCGTTGAGGCTGGACTGTCATTGGCTCATCAGCGTTCTAAGGGTGGCGCTTAGCGACAGGTCAATTGGGGGACATGTTTTGTGCAGTGCTCTCTGGGGGCCCACTGTCAGAGTTGGGCTCATACACTCTTAAAACGAATGTGTTGTCCCTATCTGGACACAGAGATGTGTTGAAAAACAATGCAAGTTGTGTTGTTTTCGATGCAAGTTGTGGTATTTTCAACACACATTGTGTAACAAATACAACACAAACAGTGTTGTCCCTATCTGGACACAGATATGTGTTAAAAACAACAGTTGTTTTAAGAGAGTAGAAAAAGCATCATGGGGAAAACTTTGCTTCAGGAAGGCACATGTGAAATGGAAGGTGACAGACGGAGGCCTGGAATGCCACTAGACCGCAGATCACATTAAGTCTTAAGCCACAACACACATCTGAACCTGAACTAGGCACCAAACTAGACAGCCACACAATGATATGCCGTTCATCCTGCCACATGTCACCCTGCCATATGTCATCCTGCCTCATCATACCTTGACATAGCCAGAGCAGCACACAGTAGCACACTAACATGAGAGCAGCACCATGCTGTGCCTACTTCTCTACTGACACCAGCCATCATCGTTTATTTTCCCTAATCTCTTTTCCCTAACTTCTCTCATCTCCATTCCTCAACAACAGGTCAGTTTTAAAATGCTAATGAGCTTCTATTATTTTGCATTTTTTTCCCTTTTTATTTCCATTCACCATTCCACCCCATATCTCTTTCTGTACATTTACACACACACACACAAACACACACACACATACACACACAAACACACACACACACACACACACACACACAGCTGTATGAAAGCATAATGTATAGATGAAAGAATCAACTAGAGTATTTTCCCCTCTCTCTCCTCTCTCGCCTAACCTGTTTTTCAGCAGATTCTCTGAACAGTCAGATCAAATTAATTCCAGCAGAATTAAGTGGTTTTCTCCTATCCAATTGTGACAGGGACCAAGAGAGAGAGACTCAAAATTGTGCAGCAGCCCTTTTTGTCGCAACTGGACATTTAGTGACTTCATACAAGATTCATATTTTGTCTGCAATTACTGTGATATCAGAAGGTTATGTCTGAGGTCATTACATGAGTATTAAAGACATCAGTATGAATCGTGAAATAATTACAATTCCTTAGAGACACCAAAGGCAATACATACCCATGTGGTCTAGTTGTAAACATATGGAAATGATACCATTACTTTTACCTGTAAGTACGAACATGGTGTACAATGGCAAGGGCATGGTCATTATTAAGCAATTATTATACTGCTCTTCAGAATGCTACAGAACATGAATTAAGCTAAACATATAATTAATGTTTGGAGGTCCAACATCTCTTATATTTGTCTGCTGAAAGACAATTTATGTGCTTCTGATTCATGTCTTTCATATCATTCTGGAAGTAGTCCATTCTCCCACTGGCCATACAACACTTGGAACTTTCCCATTTTATTTGTGAAGTTTCTTTATCATTAGCGGCATGGTTTATTGTCTGATGGTCAATATCAGAAATTCTAAAACTGATAGTTCCGGTCCTTGATTGTGATTGGCTGAATCACGTTCGATGCCCTTGTAAAATGCAGCATACTGTAAACCTACACCTTGACCGCATATTACTGCTCTACCATAACTTGATACAAAAGTTAAAGTAGCTGCGTCTCGACGTTGCTTGGCAAGCATTCTGATAGAGGAAATATATTTCTTGGCAGAAGAATGATTATCAATGAATAAATTGTTACATTTCTTGTTGCTGTGCCTTTACTTTGCTGTGCCACTTTGTAATGGAAGAAATACTTGTAACTGATACCACACCACAGTTCATGACTATTACTATATATTCTTCATTATGCAAAATACATGGCTTGTTTCATGGCTTTGACAACAATGAACTCATTGCATGTGAATGTGGGTGAGAGAGGGGGGGGGGGGGGGGTGGTAAGAAGAAAAATAAATGGCTTACAATGCGTTTTATCTGTGTTCTTAGCTAAACAGACTGCTACTCCCCCGTCCCTCGTCTACACCCGCACATGCGCGCACACACACACACACACACCATAAATCCTTTGGGATCTCTTGTCACAAATTCTCTTATCTCTTTTCCCTTTGTAGTGCTGTCCCTTATAACCCCCCCCCCCCCCCCCCCCACACACACACACACAATATACATGCCCATCTGATTCAAAACAAATAGACATCTAACATGAAACACATATTAAGCAAAAAAATTACATAAGCCTCATTCAAGATTCATTGCTGACGTCAAAGCCCATTTAGGTCATAACTGGTTTTGAGACATGCAGGGATATAGGAGAGGATGAGGAGGCCTGTACTGCAGCAAGGTCATCTGCTTTGTGCCAACCTTCAGAGCAGTCTTAAAGTGTAAGTTCAGTGTAAACTGACTGATAGTCCTGTTGTTCAAGCTCATCACATGCAGCCCATAGGAAAAAGAATGAGACAATTTGGGACAACATAGGCCAAGTTATGGACAGGCAGCTTAAAGCAGACAGGGGACTGTACCAACCTTTAGAGCAGTCGTAAGACAGAGGACTGGGAGACATGCTGAACACGTGGCTTTGTCAATCAGATGAAGTCAGGGATATGAGGGGTGGCAAATGAGTACTTTTTAATTATTTTGTTGTTAGCAACATGATTTGGTCTTTAACTTTTATATGGTATATATCAATGTCAATTTTAATTTATTTATATAGCTCAAAAAACAACAACAGTTGACCAAAGTGCTGTAAAAATAAAATAAAATAGTAATTGTAATAGTAAAAGAATAGTATAAAAAATTTAGTAATAACAATACAAAGTAGATCCTGAATTAAAATAATAATGATAAATAAAAACAAAAAACAAAAACACAACAAAAAACAAAAACAAATCAACAAACAGAAACCAGGATCAAGAACAAAAAGATAAGAAATACAAGGTAATAATCTACAATCTAAAATATGGTAGTGGGGAGGTGGGGGTAAACAGCCAACTGAAAAGAAAGCTTAAACTGAGTTTAAATCTATTGAGTAGAAATGGGCTTTGAAAATATTTCGAGGAGGGGCCAGTCTAATGGGTGTGTGTGTGTGTGGGGGGGGGGGTATTCCAGAGTTTAGGATATATAGATTGCTACATAAAGAACTTCATAGAAGAGTTTAGAGGAGTGAATACGGGCAATTGACAGAGGCATAAGTGTGTGAATTCTTGTGTGCGTGAGTGTGTGTGTGTGTGTGTGTGTAAGAGTATTTGTATATTTGCAGGTGAGGTTCAGGGGTCATATCCTCAGAGGCTTTGGGCTTTGCTACCGTATGGAACACAAAGTGATTTTCCCTGTCCCAGTTTGGGGAGCTGTGGTCGCTGCCGTTGTGAGAAAAGGCTTCTGTTGTTTTTATCCCCTAATGTAAGTCCAGGTAGCATTGAGATGAATACTACCAAGAACGAAGTAGGGATTGTGGCAAAGCTATATGTTTCAGTTCAGTTTTTCATATACGTTTACACAGGGCACATTCCTCATACATTCAAATGGACTATGGATTAAGGACACTATTAACATGATCTGTCATTACAGTAATTTCCTAACTCTCCCTAGCCTAGAAATCTAGACACGCCCCTAGCGGCAGCAAATTACATTTGCTGCCAGGGCTAGTCTAGCAACTCTCCGTTGGCTTGTGAGCTCCAGAAATCGAAACTTAATCAGGCCAATGAAATCGTGTATAGAGTCGTTAGGTGGGCTTAACATAATGATTGATGGCAGAGTTGCAACGGTTTGGCTTGAATTCCCTGCTACTTGAAAACAAATAAGATGGATGTTGCTGCTGGCAAACAGTGTGACACGAGTTAAGCTTTTATTAAGTTGGCAAACATTTGAACTAGCCAACTAGCTCCGCTGGTGGGAAACGCATGGGACTCATAGCGCTGCCGCTGTCCTATTGCGTGCAGAGGGAATTTGAAAGACAACTGATTATCCCGCCCCTCGGACTGAGCACTGCGAACGGTGAGTGCCCAGACCCTACATTTTAATGTGGGTCTGGCTCGTCAGGCTATATGCTTTACAATATGCACCACCTGGACTGGACATATCAACTGTTTTTTGTAGAATGCACTACAACCACGGGAGAATGTCACACTTCACCAAGGTGACTTTGACCAAAACTGCCATATTGCTACTTTGTCATTCAACAAACAGTAACAATATGAGGCATTTTGACATGCTTGTGTGATGCATTGCTGTATCCTCTTTGCATATAGATTATTGCATTGCTTTTTTAGATTATTGCATTGCTTAGCAGACAAGATATTTCCATCTACACTGAGAGTTAACTGTTTTAACTATCTAAATGTTTGCAAATATTGCTGTAGGTATAGAGCCTTGTGAACCCAGCCTGATCTGCCGGCGATTTCTTTTTCGCCCTGCAGCTCAGGCTGGAAACCTGTGCATCTTTTTCTGCTGCTTCCGTTACCAATCACAAACTGGCTTATCCACCTGGTGCGCTATTGGCAGATTTAAAACGATGACGATAGCGGGAGAGCCTGGAGTTTTCGCGTCGCTCTGCAAATGTCACCCAGTTCGTTGGTCAGATTGGTGAATGACTATCCAATTGCGTACAGAGTCATTTGAACTATGCCCGTTGATCACGCCTCTTGTGCAGTAGAAAATACATAGCGGACTCCCCAGACCAATGTTCAATCTTAAAAGACTGAGCTTAGTCTGGTGAAAGCCAGACTAGAGCCTTGCTGCTGGTGAACACTAAGAGGGGTATTGAGAAATGCAGGTGATGTTTAGCTCACACAGTCTCATAATGATCTCAAAATCATTAGATTACAGTCAGTATGATAAACACCTGACAGCGAAGTCAGAAATATTACTCTTTCGTAATGTCTGTGCTTGATTACCCTTATCTTTGTTGTATTTTCCTTTTAGCATTAACTGTGGACTTGTCTCTGTTGACCGTTCTCTTCCTAACTAAGTGTATGGGACTCAGGAGGTCAACATGGTCTTTTCTACAGGACTGGTACATATCATTAATCTTCCATAAAGCTACACATGGGCCTATCTAAATGGCCAGATCTATTTCACATGAACTTGTAGAGCTGAAACTTTTGTCTTTAGTCTTTGCTTTTGTGATGTTCACAATAGAACCTTATCCAGTTGAATAAGGAATAAATTAAATTAAACAAAATAAATAAAACAAAATGCACATATATTTCCACAGCCATTCATTCACTGGTGATGACTTCCGTGGGCAGTCGACATTTCCATTCCAAATTTCCCATTAAGTCACTTTTTCAGACACTGCTCTTGCAGTAATGAGTTGCTGGATGCAATTCAGCCATCTCACTGTGTTCTTAGTCAGAGTAGAGATCCATTAATAAGAAACTCTGAGTCATTTCCATAGAAAACCTGGGCCAACAGAATTCAGGTGCTCCCACTCACATTCAATATCCCATTCATGAAGCTCTTGACAGCCTTCAGCACACACCACACACATACCCTCCACCTACAGAAGATCAGTCAGGTGCGTCTTACATACATTTGGAAGTAGTTTTTATTTTATTATTTACATTTATCTTAAAAATGCCATTCTAGCTCTGTCAATCCTACCCATAGCCTTAAGGTGTATTTAAAGTGCCTTTTCAAAATTAACTGTTGCATGATGAACTGTTTGTGAATGAGAAAACTGGAAACATAAAAATGCTGACAAGAAAAGCAATTACAAATGCATAATTCAAGTGAAATCATCACAATGGCTCTTACTGGACCAGCTGCGTAGAGACGGGGTGTTTATGGGGAGCTCTTAATTGATGTTCCAGACAGCTTTATAAAGGAGGGAAGCTGTTCAGTAATTCTCCAAACTTTTTAGGTAATTGCTCCCTCAGAAAGCAGCTTAAAATGACTTCCTTTTGAAACATGCTGTGCAATACAATGCAACTAAGACAGACTTGGTATTCATGGGCAAAGCACCAAGATGAGTATCTGCCAGAATGTCCCTATTTGTGCTGCGCTCTAAACAGTTCATGGTAATTTGCACCTTTGTCTTATTATGACCACCGTGCAGTGAAGTGACGGTCATATAGACGGTCAACTGTCGTATAGTGACGTTTTTTTTTTTTTTCATTTATTTTGTGATTTAATTTTGCGGAGAGAATGTGCAGGACTGAGTGGCATGTCATGTTGAGTACATCTAGTTTAACTAAGTGATAGCAATGCAATGCAAAATCTAGCGGTACATCTAGTTTAACTAAGTGATAGCAATGCAATGGTAACTTGCACCTTTAATTATATATATATATATATATATATATATATATATATATATATATATATATATATATATTATAATATAAAGATAATAATAATACACTTATTTTTATAGCACTTTTCTAGACACTCAAAGACGCTTTACAGTATGACGTACAAGCAGATGAGGTACATGGACAAGGTTACAATGAACAGAGAAAAAAGAAAACACACAGGTGCATGGACAAAGCGGAGGACAACGCTCAAGAGGTGGGCAATGAAAAAAAAGAAATGGAAAAGCTGAGGGAAGTCTTTTAACAGAAAAAAGCAAGCTTGAAGAGTTGAGTTTTGAGGGCCTGTTTGAAGGATGGTGGGGTTTGACTGTTTGATGTGGTCGAGGAGAGCGTTCCAGAGGGAGGGGGCAGCAGCTGAGAAGGCCCTGTTGCCCCAGGTCCAGAGTATAGTCCTGCTGGTCTTGAGTGTGTTGGCATCGACAGACCTGAGGCGGCGGGCAGGAATGTGGCAGATGAGGAGGTCCGAGAGGTATAGAGGGGCAAGGTTATTGAGTGCTTTGGATGTGAGGAGAAGTATTTTGAAGTTGATCCTGTGTTTGACTGGGAGCCAGTGGAGGTTGTGGAGGACAGGGGTGATGTAGTCACGACGAAGGGTAGATATGAGAAGGCGGGCAGCTGAGTTCTGGACGTATTGAAGTTTATTGGTGATTTTTTTGGATAGTCCATAAAGAATGCTGTTGCAGTAATCCAGTCTGGAGGTGATGAGGCCATGGATGAGTGTTTCAACTGCGGTGATGGACAGAGATAACTTGGAAAATCCAGACCCTGGTAATCTAGAAAGATTAAGTGTCTGGCCAAGAACAATGTAATGGCCCAACTCGAGGGGCAGCACCAAGCATGCATTTGAAAATCTCACTGCAAGCAATTGGATAACACTAGACCAATGTTTACTCTGAATGATTCCGGACTTTGACGCAATTGGATAACACTACAATCAATGTGTACTGACCTCCAATGTTGCAGTGCTGTAGTCATCAGTTTAGCTCGACTCTAGCCTGCCTATATCATATACGCCGATTTCATTGGTTTCACGGGATGCAAGGGGTAAAAGAAACGTGCATCATTGCTCATTGCCAGAGTGTCTTGCAGAGACAATTCCATTGTGCTCTCGTGAGAACTCTGGATTTCCAGGGACAGAGAGGGGCGGAGGCGTGCAATGTTGCGGAGGTGAAAGAAAGCAGTTTTGGTGACGTAGTTGACATGTGATACAAAGAAGAGGGTGGGGTCGAAGATGGTTCCAAGGTTGCAGATGTGGGTGGAGGGGGTGACGTCGGAGCCATCAATGTTGAGTGAAAAGGTCTGGGCATGTCGGGTGAGGGAGTTTGGACCAATTATGAGAATCTCTGATTTATTGCAGTTGAGTTGGAGAAAGTTTTCTTGCATCCATGATTTTATGTCAGTGAGGCAGGCTGTGAGGATGGAGTGGGTGGAGGCTGTGAAGGTCTTTGAGGAGAGGTACTGTTACTGAGGTGTCATGGGCATAGCAGTGGGAGTGGAGGCCATGTCGGCGGAGGATCTGTCCAAGGGGGACGATGTACAGGATGAAAAGGAGGGGGCCAAGAACTGAACCCTGGGGGACACCATGAGTAACTGGGGTGGTGGAGGGCTTGCAGTTGTTTATAGAGATGTCATGGTGTCTATCAGAAAGATAGGAGGTGAACCAGTATAGGGCGGAGCCAGTTATTCCAATTAGTTGCTGAAGGCATGAGATGAGGATGGAGTGTTTGATGGTGTTGAAGGCTGCGCTGAGGTCTAGAAGGATTAGGATGGTGAGGAGACCGGAGTCAGCAGCAAGAAGAATGTCATTGGTGATTTTGACTTAATTCTTTTTTAACTAAGTAATAGTCATACCATGGTAGCTTACATCTGAGGCTTTCCAGAATTACTTGTGTCAGGTCACTCAGAAATATGAGAAATATATTAGATATGGATAACTTGTGTTGTGGCTATCTGATGTGCCAGAATGGTCAGTGGTGGATTGGTTGTGTCATAATTCATAGCAAAACATGTATTATTTAAATAGACATTATTAAGATGTATTATTTTTAGACTGGGTTAGTGGAATAATTCCACTGTGATACATTTTTAGTACTGTATATCTTAAATGAAAAAATCGATGAGCTCATTGCACTGGGTTTAAAAGCTTTGTGTGTGTGTGTGTGTGTGTGTGTGTGTGTGTGTGTGTGTGTGTGTGTGTGTGTGTATGTTTATTAGTGTTTATGTGTGTTTGTGTGCCTAGAGGGCTCAGTCTATACACACCTGAGGACACACTCCTGTTGGGCGAAGCTGCAGGGTATTGAGGTCTGCCACATAACATTAACTCATCCTCAACAAGTACCAAAATAGCAGCCCCATCCCCTCCATGTTTCCTCCTCCCAGCAGGACCCCCAGCACATTCCCCCACACATCCTTCCCACTAAGCCCTGAGAGCTGTTTATGCCCACGATCCTTATTTCTCCATCATTTACATAATAGCTACGGCATCAGCAACCAATCAATCATGCTGCATCACATTCTGCTGTCGTCAGCCACATCCACATTTCCCCATTAAGCAAAGCTCCAGGTGACTTGAGTTCTTTACATTTTAAAGCGCTGAACAGTAAAGTGTGTTTTATTTTGTTTTATTTTATTCTGAGCTAGATACCCTAACATATTCTTTACTGAGACTTATTTTTGGCATAATGCTTTTTTGTGTCTTATTACTGTAAGAGCATATAAGTGCTGAATATTTTTAGATGGCTTTACATCCAAACTTTTGTGAGTTGCAGTGGCCAAGCTACTGAGAGGAGTGAAGAGAAGAGACAGACAGGCCGGGATTATGTCCATTAGCATGATGACAGCACCAATTGGAGGCTTTGGAGTGTTGACCTACTGCAATTACTCCAGAGCCCGGATAAGCAGGATAAGTTGGCTGTTAAAGAATTACTGTAAATACTTTCACCAAGAGAAAGAAAAGAAACAAATTACTGAAAGAAAAAAAGAATGAAGAAAAGGAAGATGGGTGAAGCACTTGCAAACAGGAGAAAGAGGACAATGGGAATAGCCTTCTGAGGAACACCACACAAGCTTTGAGAATGAGAGCCATATTGCTGATGGGATAGGGGTATGTAGGTGATGAGCACAACACCGTCCCCACCACATCACGCCAGGCAGGGAATTGGGGCATGCATAAGTGGCACTCAGTCCCCAGACAGTCACTGATAGCAGCTCAGTTTTGTGTCCATAACTGGCACTCAGTCCCCAGACAGTCACTGATAGCAGCTCAGTTTTGTGTCCACACCAATCTAGCTTGATGGTATTACTCTAGCACAACAGTTTATTTTGCTATTGAGAGCAGCTAATCAAGAGCAGCAGTGTGTGTGTGTGTGTGTGTGTGTTTGCGTGTGTTCGCGTGCATGTGTGTGTGTGAGAGAGAGAGAAAGAGAGAGAGAGTAAGTGAGTGAGTGTGTGTGTGTGTGTGTGTTTGTGTGTGTGTGTGTGTGTGTGTGTGTGTGTGTGTGCGTGCGTGTGTTCGTGTGCGTGTGTGTGTGTGTGAGAGAGAGAGAGAAAGAGAGAGACAGTAAGTAAGTGTGTGTGCGTGCGTGTGTGTGTGTGTGTGTGAGAGAGAGAGAATGTATGAATGTGTTCTCATGTTTAGAAGCTAAGAACTAGAACTAGAAGCAAAGATCAAGTGTATCAGTAATGTGAAGTGTGTAAGGGCCGTGTCTGAGCTTCTTCAAAGTCAAGTGAGAGGATGGCGCTCCCAGATGGAGCTTCTGGCATGTTAATCAGTGTGGGATGCTGGCGAGCCTCCTCTCAGCAGCCGGCAGGGGCTAGCTAGAGTCCGCCATGGTCAGTGCCAGTGGACACTTTCCTTTTCAAGTTGCCATGAACTTGGTGCCAAAAGCCTATAGCTGGAACTGGTCAACGATCCGACCCGCAGATGCCCAGCTACAAATTATTAAATTATTGACTGGATGTTGGGCCACTGTTTCTATTTAGGTAATATTATAATATTATAGAACTCTTCATGTACTCTTTGGAACTGAAAAAACATCTTTCTCTTGCTATTAACTGAACTAGATGTACCGCAGAGCGGTACAAAATATGACCGCCACCCAGTCCAGCACATTTTTTCCACAAAAATAAATCACGCTGAAAGGCCTATATGATTCTAACTGTCTCACTAAATTGCATTATCCACACTCAATTCTCACTGGTATCTGCTAGACAACAAGTACCAAAACATGATTAGTTCATAGATTTCACATGTAAAATTCATTTTATACAACCCCACCCCCATCTTGCCTGTTCATAATTCTGAGAAATTCTTGTGCTTGGGTGTGTGTGTGTGTGTGCGTGCTTGTGTGTGTGCCTGCGTATGTGCCTGTGTTTGTGCATGTGCATGCATGCGTACATATCTGTGTGAGTATGTGTCATACGTATGATTACTGTGAATGTATGTGTGTGCGTGTGTATCTGTTTATGCACATGTGTGCACATGGAATGGGTTAAGATGACCCCTGGAGGCAAACATACGGAAAAAATTGGTCATCCTAGGCCCTACGGTTCTCAAGATATTCACAGAAAACTGTGTCTGCCCTACCCTCCTTTCGGGGGGTCCAGTCCAGCGGGGGAGCTACAGATCAAAACGAAAAATGATGGTTCCATGCTATCCATGTGGGGTTACATGCCCACCAAGTTTCGTGTACCCCGGTCTTTCAGTGTCCCAGGAATCCTTGTTGGTGTACGGTCACTAAATGTACACATAAATTATTTTATTGTAAGGCCCCCCATGAACGAAAGTTCACAAAACTTGGCATGCATTCAGAGGGTGTCATAATGATCCTACACTTTCAATTTCGTGCAGTTTTGACCATGTCAGCCAGAGATATTGTGATGAAAACACCTAATTTTTTGCTTTTTAATTTTTAACTAGGTGGCGCTATACATGAAATAAGTGGTAATGGGATGGGTTGACATGTACCCCGGTCTTTCAGTGTCCCGGGAATCTTTGACGGAAATTTGGACATGCGAAAAAGAAAAAAGAAAGCGGCGGTCATAATAAGACTACTGCAGATTGTTTATGATAGCTAGCTTGATTCTGATGGTCCTGGAACAAGGCAGACATATCTTCAGACATGTCTGTGCTTTGAGTCTACTGCAATGGTGTTGCTGAAAAGTTTCTTTCATTTAGTTATGGAGATATTACAGAAGTTTTAATTGGGCCATTTCTTCAAAGTAGCACCAGCGTCACTTCACTTACTCGATGAATCACTACTCGATGAATGTCAGTGACTTAAAAAATATATATTCCGCAGTCTCTCCACACTGCTTCAGATATCCTAAAACTTTAATCTTCACCTTGAGAGATGCAAGAAATCTCAACCAAGTAATGATAAGTCAGTGGTTTCCTAAGTGCAGGGTGGACTTCTCAAGGGGATTGAGGAGGAGAAACAGAAACCCTCAACAATCAACTACAATAATGGTCAAATACACACTTTTAGTACTAGTAGTGTTGTGAGAAAAATATGTTACATATCAACTGAAATAAAACTAAACTGTTTATAATGTTCAGAAACAATGTTCAAGAAATATTTTTCTTTTTTGACATTTAAAAACCACGGACAAAACCAAAAGTGCCTGACTAAAATGTTTCCCTCTTACAGCCTTGAGGAGAACACAGAGTGCTAATTGGAGGCAACGGCATGGCACAGTATCCCCCACACCCATCTTGTGTGCTATAGGAAGAATCTCCTCCTATCAGAAAATGTGGAAACGTAAGATATTGATAAAGTTTACACCAACACTCCTGGACATGGACACGCCTTGGTTTGTCTTCACAACAGTGTATTTGACATTTGTATGACTTACCAGCACTTTCTGATGTTATAGGTTCCTACTGTAGGTCTCCAAAGGCCAGGATCAAATGGCTTCATTTAAATCAGTCCATATAAATAAACTGTGGATAGCATGAAATACAAAGAAGCTTTAGCTGTTAGCCTATTGAAAGATGCAATTGTTTGAAATAAGGTATTTGTTTTGTCCTAGAACATAACATCAACTAGAGAAAAAGACACAAGCACCCAATTACATTTGCATTTATTTATCTGTTAATTTAGTCACAACAGAATTATTTATTGTTGTAAGACCCATGTTGTGAATAGACAGATTCCCATTCAAATTCCCCTGCATGATGGGTGACATTTAGAGAGAGGCTGTGCACACACGTTAGCTGCAGAAATTATATTAGCAGCAGAGAGAGAGCAGGCTGAGTCAATAAGTGCTGTGTGTGGTTGCAGAGCCGAGTGTATTAGTGGGAGAGGAACACGCACACAAAGAAATAACATCTCAATTAAGACATCGCAGGGCACAGAACACTCCACCCTCAACTGGCTGTCACTGCTCATGTAATGAAGTAGAGATTCTGCTGTGAGTCATCCAAATACCCCCTCTCTATTTCTCTTTCTCTCTCTCTCTCTCTCTTTCTCTTTCTCTCTCTCACACATACACACACATACACACACGCGCGCACACATACACACATACACAAAGATAATGCGTGATGGACAACCTGCTTGTTGGTGTGTAAAACTTGGTGTGCACTCCTGATACATACAAATAGGTTTCGAAAGCACCACATCCGCAAGGTGTTGACATGCACACATGTGAAATGAACCCAGCCTTTCTCACTTTTCCACATCCCTTTCTGTCTTTAATAAATATGTCCTGATTCTGACAGCGAGGATTAAGCCTGCTCTGGAGCACCCAGTGAAATGTCCTTCCTGTTCTCCAGCCCAAGGGCCTGCTCCATGCTGCTCCAGCTCTTCATTCTCACATAACATCCTGACATCTCTTTCATCCCCTCTCTCAGAGAACACATTTCAGGGCTTCCCCTTGCTTTGTTTTGGGTTCTCCCCCCTGAGACATGTTTGATGTGTTTGACCGACACTGCCAGAGATACAGTACGCGCCGCTGTTCCTCCTTATCACACCTCAGAAAACAAGATGCACTTCAAGGTATCATTTTCAATTAGTGTAAACCCAAAAGTAATTGAATAATGTATTAGAAAGAACACACACGTGCACGCATTGATACACATGGCCTCACAGTCACACACACACACACACACACACACACACACACACACACACACTCTGAGTGTCAGGAATATTAATCCATCATAGCACACTTCAGGGAAAACACGAAGGGGTTTCTTATCGCTGCCGTACACAAGCAGGTGAAGCACATACTCCCTTATAGCATTACTTGCAACTGGCAGAGGAATCCAACTCATCTTTTCAACTCTAGCAACATCTAACCAACCATGATGTCCCCTATTGTGTAAACAAGCCACAGCCTGGTGTCCCCAAATCGAACAGAGAGTTGCTCAAGAAAACAGCGCAGCAGAGAGCAGAAGTGTGAGAGAGATGGTGAGTGAGAAGATGGAGGAAGGACGCGAGTAGGAGGATGTTAAATAACACTCTCTCACACTGTCATTACTTCAGGGGCTCTCAGTGTAATATAATTATACTGAGGAAAATGTCTTTTCCTTGTGGGTGGATGTTCTCGAACTGACTTTCCATCCCAAAAAGCTCTTGGCTGTCGCAAGACGGCGGTTAAAGTGCCAGGAGAGTCTGGTCAGCGCAGGTCCGCTGGAGGCGCCCCATGCAGGGGGATCCCCACGGCTTACTAGGGCCTTTTAAACGGATCGGACAAGACAGGTGATACATCACGCCAGAGCAGGAGATGTCTGTTGGAAAAGGCCACACAGCCAGTGGTCCCGCGCTGGACCAGGCAGCTGCGCCTCTGTGTCTGGAACAATCTGGACACAAGGCAGGCAATTCCAAAAGCTATCTGCAGGACACACACACACACACACACAGACTGTAGCATAAAACATAGTATGTTCTTTCAATTTTGTCAGTAAATAATGATTCAGATGTAAACTCTGTTATTTGCTATAATAATTTAAAACTGTACTGACATAATAATTCCATGGCAAGATCACCGGGTGCTCTGCAAAAAGGACTGATCAAAAGGACTGGGGTTAATGATGATAGTCAAATGTCTTAGCAGTCCTTGAGATTTTGGTTCAGTGTGTGTGTGTGTGTACAGTATGTACGTGTGTGTGTGTGTGTGTGTGTGTGTATTTATTTGTGTACTTGTGTGTGTGCGTGCGTGTGTGTGTGTGTGCACACAGGTATGTGTGTGTGTATGTACGTGTGTGTGTGTATGTACGTGTGTGTGTGTGTGTGTTTATTTGTGTACTTGTGTGTGCGTGTATGTGTGTGTGTGTATTTGTGTACGTGTGTGTTTGTGTATTTGTGTACATGTGTGTGTGTGTGTGTGTGTGTGTTAGTCTGCATCTAAAGGGAAGGTATGCCTTATGTCCAGTGGAGGCTCAGGAGTATGAAGCCAAGCAAAGCAACAGAACATTTGAATATTTCTAATGATCATGTTTAATAAGGAGCCGTATTGGGGATAATCATTCATGGGGTGCATATGAGTTCTTTTAAAAGTTTCGTAGCACTTGCACCCTATCTTTTGAACTGTGGGTGTGTCTCAAGTGTGACACAGCACTCTGAGGAGACTGCAAAGAGACCGTCTCAAAGTGGCTGAACAAAACTGGGACAGGGGATATAAACAACAGAAAAGGGGCTGACTATTTTTGGTCTTATGTTCTTCCTCTCTGTAGAAAAGAGAAACTAATCACTGCTCTAGATGGGGGATTTACATACAGCATCTGCCATTGAGCTCTCATTGTGCAGTTACTTGCAGTGTTCAGTGTTGTCCAACAATGCATTAAAGGTGCTCTAAGCGATGTCATACGTTTTTTAGGCTGAAACATTTTTTTGTCACTTACAGCAAACATCACCTCACCATTCACTAGCTGCCTCTGTCCTGAATACACTGTAAAAAAACGCGATCTGTGTGGACAACCAAGGCACCAAAAACAGCCACAAAACAACTTGGGCAAACCTTGCCCATAAAAACAAAACAAACTGTTCCAGCAAATTGGTTTTGGAGAGTTTCAATTGCATGGGAGGGAGGGGGAGGAAGTAGCAAGCCAGCTTTCTGTTTTGTTTGAACGTCAACAGAAGTGACGTTACCCAGGATCGCTTAGAGCGCCTTTAATACAAAAATAATTTATGAACTACAACAGATTTATCATCTATAAATGTACAAGGAACTAAGAAGGAAGGAGAAAGAACTAAATACTAAGAGCACAGACAGGGACTACACACTGGGGAGGGGCAACTACAGAGTTACAGAGAATATAACATAACATGAGCGATTGGCTGACGAAAGTTTGGTGCCCATAAAAATGAACATTAATAGGACCGACTTCAGACGTTGGAAAATGCCCCAAATGTAAAATAATAGCAGGAACGCTGTGAATCTTGTGGAAGGTGGTGAATGGGTTAAGAGAAATGGCTCTCTTGAACACAGAGGGGCGTGTGAAGACAGGGCTAAATGGGATGTGTACGATGGGATACAGCAGAGAGGCCATTTGGGCAAGAAACACTGTACGCAGAAACCCTTGCGATAGCATTTTCATATTGCATTGGCTTCACTGCCATTGTCTTTTCTCTCCACATTCTCAAATAAAGCTGAATGAACACATTGTCAGTCACCATACTGTGCCCCAATGTTGCTTTGCACCAGGAGTAGGAAGCACATCAGTGCAAATGGGCACATACTGTACCCACTGAAGCAGTACTGGGGACCAATGATTTAGTTTGACTGAAGGCATCTAATCCAACTGAGGAATGTAGCCAAACAGAAATGTATGAATATCACTGCACTGCTGAAGGGACAGGTACCGTAGCATTCCTGAGGACATCTCTGTGAATCCTGGAGGAGGTTGAATAATCCCTCAAAAAGCTGACCCTGTCTTGCTCAGCAAGCCACTAAATTAAACAGGGCCAACTACACTGCAGCGCTCTCATTAATTAACAAAACGGCATGCTGTACATTTTTGCATATTGCGGTATTGCTAAAGTAGCTGTACATCATCTAGTCATTTTTCACATGCCTAAAAAAAATCCCCTCATTATTTTCTAGATGCAGAATTAATACTTTTAAGGACTTTACTTGGTATCAGAGCTACAACATAAAGAGCAGCAACATTTGTTAGTTTAAGCATTTTACTATAGCCTACCTAGTATTGTCTTATTCATGCCATAGCCTGTTTACATAATGTTGTATTGACATGGCATGTTTCCAGGTAATAACAACAAAAATTAATTTCACCATTTAAATTGTTTGCATAGACTGAATTATTGATGTGTAGGCCTAATATTATGAAATCACCCCATTCTTTCTCTATCACAACCTGTGTAATATGGTAGCAATTACCAAGATATATTTCTTGAAAAATAGTAGTGAAGTAATCATACTAAAGTAGTTTGGGGTAAATGACTACCTAGATAGTACTGTTTTGTTATCTAAAATAATTAGTTGTTTTTTGTTTAGTGGGTTCTCATTTAGTTGTCTCATTTTAGTTGTCCCCATTGTTTTTATCGTATTGCCATGATACTAACCTGAACATTCTTTTGTTTCAGGAAGAACATCTGAAGACTTATTTCTGTCATAGTTTGCAATTAAGCTGTCAAAATCATATTGTCATCATTGCTGTTTGTGATAGAGGATTAAACCACCAGAAAACTTTTAAAGAAAATTCACACTTGCACACCAAAGTATGACACCATTTGTTTTATTCTGACAAAAATATAAACTGAATATTTATATGTACATTACAATACAGTGTCTAGGGCACTTAACTACCCAAGAGACTGCTCTGAGATGGAGACAGGGAGGCAGGCAGACAGACAGATCGACTGACTGACAGGAAAAACCCATACTAACTCTGTTGCTGGCAAGCACAGCTTTCGCAAACAATAATTACATCACTTGAAAACATTTCAAATAGCATGGCTAATTTCAAAAGCTGATACGAGATCAATGTTCAATTCATAGTCTATTATCTTCACTCAATACTGACCACAGCCTTAGTCCCTGAGGGATGCTGGCTCATAATGACTTTTTGGATTGTTTCCTTTCATCATCATCTCCTTCGTGATCACTGAGAAGAAAGAATTGGATATGGTGCTTTGCACCTGAGTGCTTTCTGTTACTCAATGAAGTCAGTCTAGTGACACTGTGTAATGAAGAAATGACATAACTGGTTGGACCCATTGCAAGAGCTCAAAATGTGGCTGCAGTACGTTACAACTATGGATTCATTGGAAACGAGGTAAAAACATTATATAGACAAATCACAACCTCCCACACCCTTCACACACACACACACACACACACACACACACACACACACACACACACACGCACACACACACACACCACACACACAAGGCCACACATGTCTATCAGCCATACCACAAAGACACCATGACTTTGTATACCACAAAGTAGCCATTCGTTTGCAAAGCTAGCATACAGTATTAGTATTGAACAGTAACAAAGCAGCTGAAAGCAACAGATTATTTCCTATTATGGAAGTTAATAAGTAAAGAACTCTAAATATTGTTTTGTGTACAGGCGTATGGGCTTTTACAAGAGTGTGGATAATGGTCTGTGCAGTGCTCTTGGACACCCTGGCAGGGATGTTGGCTAGCAAGAAGAAATGCTAACTGTAAAGCTAATGATACATAAAGACACTGTTTTGCATTCTAAAATGCAGGCCCCTACATCAAAAAGCATACAAATAAATTCACTAGAGCTAATCATGTATTCTGCACAGAGCCAAGTAATGACTGGATTCCTCTTAAGGCGAGTTTATAGTCCAAGAGCCGTTCGACAAAAAATGTGATGCACCAGACAACAGAACAATCCTGCCTCCAGCTTGTACTGCCTTTTAAATTTTATGATCCGATTACTTCCCAAAATTATTGAAATCATGTCTGTTTGACTGTTAAGAAATTAATGTTTCATAAAATCTAAACTCAACAGTTTGCCCTGCTAGCTTCCAGGGAAGCTAAAAACATTAAATAGCCAGATCCGTGTCAATTAAGCAAAGCATCCATATAATCTCTTCTCATACAATTAGAGTGAGCAACAAAAACCAAAAGCTCTTTGTCCTCTCAAATGTTTCAATGTGTACAACAAGCTGTGCAATATCATTGCAGATACAAATGTTGCTTTTACATCATTTTTTGTTGAGCAACATTTATCGCCCGGACTATATATAAATTGGCTTGTATGATAACTATATAATCAAATTCGAGTTGAGATCATTAGGACATTCACAGCACTAAATTCATATTGGACACAAAAAATAGCAGAAATTGCCTCTATGTTCATGATATGTCAGTGATGGAATTTTACTACAGCTGAAGAACAATTGCCTTGAATAGTACTGGCATTACACTAAAGGAGGGACAACTTGAGTTTGATTTGCTTAGCTAAAGCCACATACATTCTACATGCAAAATAGCCTACTGTTCTGCAATGTTTACAGGCCAAATGAAACAGAAAAATAAATCAATTATTAACAGAAGTAATCAGGTATGTGTTAAATCCTCTGCAGTCCATTGATCAATTAACTACTTAGACTGTGTGTGCAAGTGCATATGGGTGTGTGTGTATTTGCGCGCGCGTGCGCACATGTATGTGTGTGTCCCTGTGTGTGTGCGTTTGTGCTGTGTGCTATGTTAATTTGCACTTTGCTTTTAATGTGCTTTTGGAAAGGCAACTTGGCTGCGGGCTATTTTAGATAAAATGTGAAAGTTTATATTCAGTGTACTCTGAGGCTTTGGTTTGGCATGAGTTTCAAACTTCACAGGTTTAAAGAACATCTGATAGAAAGAGTAAGATATGCATCTTTTTTTTCTTTCTACAGACCTGCAGTTTGGTGAGGAATAGTGAGTCATATTTTATGTGTGTGTGTGTGTGTGTGTGTGTGTGTGTGTGTGTGTGTGTGTGTGTGTGTGTGAGAGAGAGAGAGAGAGATAATCTGACTGACTTCTACACTTCTGCTAGTCTAGAAGTGGGTGTGGGTGTTAGTACCTCAGTGTGCAATTTTGCCATCTTGCAGAATAACCTTTTCCCACACTGAGTCTTTGAAAGAGTACCCGCTGGAGTCGGCCGTGCTTGAGTTCCAGCTTGAGTTCCAGCCCACAACCTCCGGTTTGTAGCCACTGTTCTCAGCACTCGTCCACGTTACATGGCTGGCGCGCTGAAAAAGCGCAGTCTCTCCACCTATGGGTGCTGAAGTGCTGACAGAGGTTCAGAGGTCATGGCTGGAGGTTGACGTGGCAACAGAGTGCAAGCTGAGGTCTGCAGCGTGAGAGGCAGAAGTCCCGAGGTTGGGAGTGTGAGGAGACACCTTCAGTCCACACACAAGAAGGGACAGACACACCCGAGGACAGAGAAGACAAGGAGACAGGGGGTAAGCGTAGACAGAGAGAGAGAGAGATAGAGACACAAAAGAAAGGAAGGAGCGATGGAGAGAGAGAGAGAAAGAAAGAAAGAAACTGTAGTGTTTAAAGTGTGGACTGGTCAGTGATTATGGGCCTTGCTGGTGGAGGCTCCTGGCCGGAGCCACCACAAGGCTCCAACTGCATGTCCTGCAAAGACAATAAGACAGAAGACAGGCAGTGCAACAAGAACAGTACTGTAGCTATGTTTGTGTGTGTGTGTGTGTGTGTGTGTGTGTGTGTGAGTGTGTCATCTCATCAGACACTAATTAACTGTGATGTTAGTTGTGTATTTTGGACACTGTGTCCAAACCTCTGATTACTTCATCACATTAAAGCAAAGTATCACTTGGATATGCGAAAGGCACAGTAGGATAACTACAACCCCCTGCTTCTCACATCACAGTTGATATTGGGCCTGAGGTTTTTAACCCGACACACCAGGTCTAATAGGATCAAATGCTCTTTTTCTCGATTCACCCATGCGCATACATAAAAAAAATATGTACTTCGGTTGAAGCAAACCCAAAATCTGGGTGCTTTTTATGTAAACACTATTCACACGTATTCTGCCATCGACTTACATGATTTTCAGCTATGTGCTTTCGGAGGGCAGTAAGTCAAGTGCCATTTCTATTGATGGTAAACAGTTACAGTGTAACAGAACGTAACAGAACATACCAGGCCTGTGTGGACTAACAGAAGAAGAGCACATCTTAATCACATGATCTTGTGAACAAGCCTGGGAAACAGTTATCCTTTATTAGGATAAAATATCAATATCCTGATATCAATTTAAGTTGCAAAAATGCATGTGGCCACTGGACTACAAGGTCACTGACTGCACATGGACGGATTGGAAGTGGACTTGAAAGATGAATGAGGACAAGTATGCCACTTTTGTGTCCACAGTTGCCCATGTGTGTTCACAAGCGAGAATAATCTTGGCCTGAGAATTAACTGGAGTTTTCTGATGCCCAGTGTGTGTCTAGCAATTTCAACTTGACCATCAAGCCATCATCCATTACGCTTGTACAGACGCATGGACAAGCAACTTTCAAGCCACAGTAATCATCCACATTTGCCAGGCCTTTTAGTCATTGACGTCAATAGGTTGCACAACGTGATTTTAAAACAACAAGATGTACTGTAGTTATTTGACCTTAACATGGTATTGTCCAAAAAGGACAGCACTTTAAAAGGGCAGCTAGAGGAACGTGAGGAGCAACTTGATCAAAATTGAATAGGATTAGAATTGTAGTCTGCACCTTAAACTGGAGACACAATCTCTCACGCCAGAAATTCTGGGCAGGCAGCAGAGAGGCCATCTCAGCAGCAGAGTAGAAGGGCCAAACTATAGTCTTATTTATAGCCTTATTTGGATGGAACCTTTTTTTCTAACCCTTTTCTGCAGGGGTGCCACTAGACCCAAAACTCCAATCTAATGATAATAATAATAATCTGCTGCCAAAGAGGCAACAGGGGCAAGTTAAAAACCTAAAGCCCATGGTATACTGTAATATCATTATGAGAGGGACATTTCCAGCAAAAATAAATTACTTAAGTTGTGTGAACTTGAATAAAGTAACTTAACTTACATTGACTTCTGCCTTTTACTCCATGACATATCATGACTATCAACACCTCAAATATGTACAAATGGTTTAACAACACATCAGATTTGGTTCATTTTCTTCTTTGTTGGTTTATGTGATAGAAAGAAAATGTTTTCATTTGAGGTTATATCCATGATAGCTCCCCCCTTGCTTTCATAATTTTCAAAATCAAAGTCTGGTTTATGTGTTGTACAGATTGTTACAGCATTCACAAGGTTAGTGCAAAACAACAGACGAAACAAACAAGGTTGTGACAAAAGTCTCTCTCTCTCTTTCTCCTATTCACTTTCTGTCTTCCCATTTTCCATTTAAAAAACAAAAACATTCTTTGATCTTAAAATGCGCTGCTGTGACTGTTTGACATGCAACTTGGTGGCTAAACACTGATTTCAAAGAATGGGCTTTTTAACGTCCTGCAATACATGCAGTATTATGTGACTAATGATTCAAGTGTAGCCTGAGTTTGTTTCACTCATACACTACCATTCAAAAGTTTGGAGTCACTTAGAAATGTCCTTGTTTTCATCATTAATTTTGTAAATGACTGTTGTAGAAAGAAATGGCTGATCTTTAATGTAATATCTACATACAGTAAGTACAGATGCCTCTTATCAGCAACCATTCATCTAATGTTCCAAAGGCACATTATGTTTACTAATCTGATATCATTTTAAAAGGCTAACTTAGAAAACATTGGAGAACCCTTTTGCAATTATGTAAGCACATAATGTAATCTGAAAACTGCTGCCCTGATTCAAAAACAATGCAACTGATCTCAGCTGGTATTCTGTCTATAATGGAGTGAAATGGAGATTTGTAAGTGACCCCAAACTTTTGTGTTTTGTGTATATCTATCAATGTATAATCTATCAATATTTTATTGCATCATGCAACATATCAGTGTTCTGCATTTCTGTTGGCTTGCTATCAGATTGTTCAGAATTTGAAAAGGATAGAAGTAAAACACCAAACTGATTCCTTTTCAGGGATACATGCAGTATCCTATCTTGTTCCACAACACACTCTTCCCTCCCTTTTTCCCTCTGACATTCCATCTTTCTATATGGCCCACACTGTCAAATCCTGCCAAGTCTGCAGACCTGCTTTCATATGTTTCATACTTCACACTGCAAAAGCAAAAGACCCTTCCAGCGATTTCTTTATACTGTATACAAAGACAGCAACCTGAAAAGGAAATTCTGCACTATTCACTTGCAGTGTGGAGTTCTTCCAAATACCTTAACAAATATATGAACCCCTTGTGATAAAAAAACAATAAAGAATAATATAAAACTATTTTTTAAAAGTACAAAGTGTGAGCTTTATACATATACACTACTGAATGAATAAAGAAATATTCACAGGCATTATGGATACCAATGTTAAGAGAGGTATTTTGGCACTGTTGTCTAAAGTGACCTAAGAAGCTAACAGCCAACACATTTGTTTTAGCAAACATCAGCGCTTTACGGAGCCCAGATGCCAGAGGCAACACCCCCCACCCCCCACCCCCTCCCCAGCTCATGCCCATCTGCTTGGGGCTAGCCGGGTAGTCAAGTGGGGCCCGGAGGGGATCAAGGTGAGAGAATAAAAATCTGGCTTTTAGACTTTTTAGAGCGTAAAACTTTCATATGAATACTTGGGTAGAGATGTTAAGTGTATTTATCTCTACAAATAAAGGAAATGAATTTGAAGATGTAATTAACTACATAATCATACCTTCAAAAAGGCATTTCTGAATGAACTACTGAGGCATTCGCACACAAACACACACACAGACATCCTGCGATGGTCTCCGATTTGGGCTATTTCATATACATGCTGTGTAAATGGTTGGCCTGAGGCGTGTTCCCATCACCAGACTCTGAACATGTCATTCCTTCCATATCTTGTCTTGTTATATTATTTCATCAAGTGCTTCTAGAGCTCTTGCTGGCATGAATCAAACAGAACTTACAATTCTCAATGTCTCTCCCACTGATATAGACGTAGTAGTTGCCATCTGCCCAACCCGTTGTGTAGCTAAAAATATGGCCCCAATGTTTGTCTCACTAAATCTGGAGAAAATACATGTTGATGTGAAAAGTTATTGCCACCAGGTCCTAGGTTGCCTTCCTAAATCATATAAATATACACTGACGCCCCTGTGTTGAAAATTCAAAAGCTTGCTGGCTAAGAGTTTACTTTGGCACCTTTGAATAAGTGTGAAGTTGCAGATGAGTCGCAGGCGTTCTGAGAAAACACAGATTACTACCCACACACAAAAACATCTCTACGAGTCACACTTGCGTCGTCGTTACGGCACACAGACATGACAGGAAATGTAGGCCTAATGATCAGAATATGGTGATATAATATAAAAACACTGTCACATTTGATCTCTCTTAGTGTGTCACATAATCATACACATGTACATTTCCACAAACATGAAGAATTATACACAAAAACACACAAATACACAAATGATGCATGTATAGTAAAGAGACAAAATTATGTTTTGTGATACAGTAATTGATTAGACAATCTCTTCACACACACACTCAAACACACTCACACACACACCAATAAATACATGCACAGATGCACAGAAACGTAGAAAATTGATATGCTGGCTTTTTTGTCTGACAATTTTGTCTAAAAAAAAGTTGATATAACGTCTGATGCATCCACATCACAACACATGGGGAATCTATATTACCGTATCAAGTTAAGATCAAATGAGATGATAACATTTGCAATTTCACTTGTTCATCCCCATAGTCTAGGGCCAAGATTAACTCTGCCTCCAAACTTTGACCAAGCAACTTGATTAGCTCTGTCTTTTCTTTTCAAGTGGTTAAATACTTTCATGATTTCAAGAATGTTGGAGTACCAAGAAAATGTGACATGGAACCTAATCTAAAAGTGACATGGATCCTGCATAATCTATTTAAAAGTGACATGCCATAATCCATTAAAAGTGACATGGATCTGCCATAATCTATTAAAAGTAACATGGATCCGCCATAATCTATTCAAAGTGACATGGATCCTGCCATAATGTATGAAATGATGAAGAACAGACTGTACCTGGCTGCTCTGCACTTGGCCATTGAAGTCGTTGTTGCGAGGCGTCAGGAAGGTGTCATGCGTAGTGGTCTTCTCTGTACGCGGTTGGCTGGGGTCGCCGTCCTCCACACCATTGGTTTTACGCACACACAGCACCTTCCGGAAACTCTGCTTGAAGTTGTCAGACAAGAAGCCATACAGCAGTGGGTTAGCACAGCTGTTGGCGTAGGAGAGGATGACCGAGAAGAAGTAGATGCCGGCCATGGCGCTGCTCTCCGGCAGGATGACCACCAGGTTGACAATGTTGATGATGAAGAAGGGCAGCCAGCAGAGGACAAATACCACAACGATGACCACCACCATGCGGGTCACCTTACGTTCCGAGCGCCGCCGTTTGGTGAAGCCGGCCCGCGCCCCCGACGACTTCACCTTCACCACAATGAGCAGGTAGCAAAGGCAGATGACCAGCAGTGGCCCGAAGAAACCCAAGATGGCCGTGTAGAGGATGAACACGGTGGACCACACGTTGTGTGGCTCTGGCCAGTTCATGTTACAAGAACGGAAGGTGTCCTGGACATCTGAGAACACCACCACGGGCAACACCACCACAAAGGACACGGCCCACACGGCCGCACTGACCACACGGGCCACGCGCGGCCGCCTCCACCGGGTGGAGCGGATGGGGTGCACCACGGCCAGGTAGCGGTCAATGCTCATGACCGTCAGACAGAATATGCTGGTGAACTGGTTCAGCGAATCGGCCGTCATGACCACGCGGCAGAGGAAGGAGCCGAACGGCCAGTAGGAGAGGACGTTCTGGGTGGTCAGGAAGGGCAGCCCGAGGATGTACAGCTCGTCGGCCACCGCCAAGTTGAAGATGTAGATGTTGGTGACCGTCTTCATTTTGGCGTAGCGCAGCACCACGTAGATGGCCAGGGTGTTGCCGGTCAGTCCCACCAGGAACACGGTCAGCGAGATGACGGCCGTCATCATTGAGCTGCTGCCCTGGAACGGCACGCTGTGGTCAGAGAAGTTGGTGGAGAAATTCCCCCCTTCCTCCGAGATGCCGTCCATCATGCCTACAGTGGACAAGTTGAGGTCACTCATCAGGGTCACTCCAACTGGGCCTTCTGTGGACTCCATACCCCTCTTCACTGCAAGGGTGAGTGGACAGAAGAGCGGACAGAGCCAAGCGGAGAGAGGAGAACTGGACAGGCTTCCACAGACCAAGGTGTTTCAGCACTTTAAACACATAAACTGTGCTGAGTCACATCTGGAAAAGGAGGGAAAAGAGGACTTTAAACAGATAAACTGTGCTGAGTCACATCTGGAAAAGGAGGGGAAAGAGGACTTAGAGGAGAGATCAAATGATGGATAGATCAAAAGGAGAGCAGGGAGATGGAAACAGTGACAGAGATACAGCATAGGCTTCAAAGTCCATATAAAATAAGAGCGCATGTTGTGCATGTGTGTGTGTGGGGTGGGGGGGGGGGGGGGGGGGGGGGCAATGAAGAGAGTGAAAGATGCGGAGAGAGGATAGAGAGCCTTTCTAACTCTGGCTATTTTACTTTAAGCATCAAATCCGAGGATTGCACTTGGAGACGGTATGCCAAGGGCTGTCCTTGAGCGCTTTACGCATCTCTATTTTAGTGTCAGTCATTTCGAATATGAGATGAAGTCAAGGCACTGCATATCACGTCAATTATGAGGAGCTTATTTTAGAGCATACTTTGAATTCTATAATGGTTCTAATGAAAACTATTCTGCTTGTTCTAATTACATTCGATACAGACATTTTATTAAGCCAGTTTCAGTTGATGGCTGAGCAAACATCTCAATAAACAGTTATGCTACAAGGAAACATCCAATTTGCATTAATTAATGCGTTCAAACCGAGTCATTACTGGCTTGAGGTTTGATGCACATTTTTCAATATGTGTGCCCTTTCCACTGATTTATTTATTTTTTCTATGTCTCGCAATCTGCTTCACTTGTTTTTACTGAGGTGGAGCCGTCTCACAACCTTTAGGCTATTGCCGTCTCGCAACCTTTATTGAAGCGTCTTACCTGCTGAAGGCAAAAGTCGCTGTGGTGACAAGGAAAGTGTAAAGTTAAGGGTGGCGTATAAACAGTCGCACTAATGGCCACACCATAGTGAAAACTAACATCATCTAAATGTTTAAAAGAGGACATTTATGGGAAAATGCACAGGCAAAATGTAATAGGTGCCGGTGCATTCCTACAACATATGAACATTTGCACACTGGTGTTTAAGGTGGCAAAAACACATTTTCTTATTCTTGATATATGAAAATAGTTTATTGTCATTGTAAAAAAGTACAGTGAAGGTTTTTTTTATCATAACTGATACAATTAAGAAAACGATTAAACCTCAACTATTTTAACATTGGGATCATCTGTCTCTGCATGATGTCTGCGTATGAGGTACCTTGAATATTTTCACAGAACGGACCTTGTTTTCGACTTGGTCAAACAGCAGTCCAGCAGTTTATTCAATGAGTCCCCCGCACGATATCTTGAATATCTGAATGGTTTGTCTTTCGTTGTCCTCTCCTCTCTCGTCGCCCATCGAGGTAAATCTCAGTCAGTTGAAATACAATATTTTACCCGGGAATCCGAAAACATATTATAATAAAGCTTCAACATGTGTACAAATAAATGGCAACTCTCTTTAAACCTGTCAAAATAGTGTATCCAAAGATATCGAAGTTCACTGTCCTTTGCCAAAGCATCCTGGTCGCTGTCATTTTATATTGATATACAGATAGCTCAGTGCACGGATGTGGTTACAGATTTTATAGATCTCGAACTAGAATTAAACCATCGGAAAGTTTAAAGATTCGTTGTGTATAATACGCACGGCGGAGACTAGTCCACTTTGGAAGGGGCTGCAACACAGCACCGGTATTTAACGCCGGAAGTGAACGTGACACTCCTTCTTTGCGCGTCATGCTGTTCCCCAGTCCAGGTTTACTGCATAATCGCGCACAAGTAGATCTTCTGACATTGTGAATTCCCACCTCACCATACAACTGTTGATCCAAGAGCTTATCTTCTTGCCTGACAACGGGTCAGAATGATGTTCTCGGTCTACTGTGCAACACAAATGCTCATCTACAATGCATAGCCTGTCTATTTGCATAACCGACGGCGTTAATAAGCGAAGGAGAATATCCTTGTAGCGTTTTACCCTATTAGGTAAGCCACTAAGATAAAAGTTTAATTGCGTCAGTGATTGACCGTATGTCTTAAAGCTTCAACCTGAATGATTCAGACACATTTCAGACACAAGACATTAAACTGGAATGGGTTTGGGGCGTAGGTAAGGACAGAGGTAGTGATGGAGCAGGTGTTGCAAGGGTTTCGGAAGTTTATACTGAGGTGCCCTGACGGTTGCACAGGGAGGGTTCATGCATTATGTAACTGTTGCCTCTGCCTATGCCTCTGGGCAGAACTTTCTTGCGTGCTAATGCTGTTAATTATAATTATCACGGACAAGTACGTCTTCATAGATCTTTTTCATTGAAGTGGTTGCGCTTACATGTGGTTCATGTGCTTTAAAAAGGCAACCGCGGAGGGGCATACCAGTCCTTTGAGAGGGTGAAAGTAAGAAACATAGGTAATTTTCAACGCCAATGGGCATCTCTGAAGCTAAAAGCAGGGATAAGTTTTGATCCACAGTTCGCCTCTTAGTTATTTAGTAATTTTTAATTTGTATCTAAAGTGACAATGCCTGGGCTTCTTTACCCCCATCCAGCGGACGAATCATGTATTTAAATTCATCGCCATTACCGTTGCCGGACGGTTAGGTTAGAAGGCTCATTTGGGGAAAACCCATGTGAAATAAAGGTGGGCATATTACAGTAATATGTTAAGCTATTGTTAGTGCAACTATTATCGTGTTATAGTACCTCAATGTCTTAGTTTGGAGCTGATTTTAATAGAAAACATTCGTGTGAGTTGTGTTTTCCTGAGGCAGTGGAATTTGAAGTGAAAGACAATCTTGTTTGAGACATATTTTAGTGTTTTTTAGTGCAAAGTTAAGATATAAAGTCCATGTAAACCATAATTAGACATTTGTTTGAAATCAACTTCTACAGGTTAGAAAACTACTCATGAAAACACTAAACTGTGGTACTAGATGTGTTAGACCAGTGGTTCTTAAACTGGGGGTCTGAACCCGGGTCGCCAAACATATCGGAGGGGTCGCGAAATGATTTGCAGACTGAATTGAAGATTTTTTTCTAAAGGTTTTTAGACCAACCTGTCTGGGATATTCAGTAGCCCTAGATGTAGGCTTCCAATTCACAGTGTCCATAATGTTCCTCAGAATGTGGATACACACGCATACTCAAATATCTAGGCCTACCTGCGTTACTTGCAATGATGAGCTTAAAGATGCTGCACTAGGCCTACCTAAGCTTACCAGTGACCAGGGATGGATTACTGCACGGGCCTACCGGGCCCAGGCCCAGGGGCCCAAGAGGTCAGGGGGCCCTGAAACCCAAGCATTTGCATGGAATCATTGCCTCAATATCAACAAATCAGGATGTAGGCTATGAATCTAATTGAATTTAGTATTGGCCATCCCCAAAATGCACCAGAATACAGGAAATCACATCAAACAAATTAAACATTTCTGGGGGGGGGGGGCCTTAATACATCTAGGCCCAGGGGCCCAAAAGTTCATAATCCGTCCATGCCAGTGACAGAACACTATGCAGTCTTTTTTGCGACAGGAGCGCCAGTTAGTGAGACGATTAATGAGAAATTGACGAAAGTGAGACCATTAGAGATGATTCAGAATGCAGCGGCACGTCTGGTTTTAAATCAGCTAAATAAGATATGTGTAACGTATTTGAACTCCATGATCCAACTCTACATCCTCTCTCGCCCACTGCAGTCCTCTGATGAGCATCTGCTACTATATGTCCGCCCTCCATCAACACTAAGAGGTCACATTTAAGACAGTCAAGAATCTTAAAAAGCATCTAAATTGTAGACCTTGTATCAAACTAGTCATTCTTACAAAGTTATTGTATGTTTATGTTTATTGTTATTTTTCTGTTAAATTGTATTTATTTTTTCAGTACATATTTTCGGCACATTTTTGTGTATTACTGATTAGTATTTTTACTGATATTAGTATTTTTATTAACAGGAAGTGAGTGGGAGAGAGAGATGGGATCAGGGTGCTGTAGCCAGTGGCGCCACTAAGACTGCTCTTTTCAATGTTGGTGTAACATTTATTGTTGCTATTGTTATATTGATGTCATTTTAAGTCACTTTGGAAAAACGGGGGTACTATAAGGGGATATTGATGATGCCAGGAGTTCACCAGGTTTATGCAGAACGTCAGAAGTCTAATATGGAAACAGGAATAAAGATCACATCTGGCTCTTCAGCAAGAACATTGATTTTTGACCTTAGCCTCAATTGGGTGTGGCTTCAGCACAGTCAGCAGACTTTGAAAACCAACATCCATTAGTAGTAATGGATGAAACGAAACATTGCCAATGTCTCTTCAGCATCTCCAGTCTTTGCTCATTGCTCATTCGTCCTGAGCAACCAAATCCTTGAAGACCAAAGTGCGTAAGAAGCGTGTTAGTAGCAAAGTGCCATTGCCTTTGTTCCACATGTGGGCTGAAAGCAATGCAAAATCCAGCTATTCCTCAGTTATTACATGTACACTGTTGTGGGCAAATACCCAAGCACGGAGAGGGGACAAGCACAGTTATAATCACTGGCCAGCACTTTCAGATGCCTCTGCTCCAGAATTAGGGACCAAGACATGGAGACAGAGGTCTGGAAGAGTTTTCAGCTGATGGTCCAATTTTCAGCTGATGAAATCCAGAGTTAGTAAAGCTAAAATGTACCAGAATACCAGAAAAAGGGCCAGAATCTTGCAGTGCCTGGAAAAAGGACTACAAAAAAAACGTTTTGGACTTTTTTTCATTATGCCTCTGCCCGCACTAGCAACTTCCAGTTGTCTGGTTGTCCGTTCGTAGTGACTATAGACAGGAAAAATATGTACTATGATTAGTCATTCTAGATTTTGTTAATAGTTAAGCTTGGTGAAAAAAGTCAATGCACTGGTGCAATTGACTGATGGATGGTGAACTGCAGTAATATCAGATATAGAAAGCATGATTAACTGTCTGTCACATATGCCTGAATATAATACAATAATATTGAGGCTTTTTGTTGTAGAATTTCATACAAGCCTTACGGCTCCCTAGAGCAAGACACTAAAGAAATAACCTGTTGCACCTGCCATTATTGATTTGTAGTCTGTTTGAAATCTCTGGATGTGTGAGCAAGGGCTTTGTGCCAGCTTGCATCTCACCCTTGCTTTAAAGTGCTGCCCTGAATTTGATGGTTGCCTGGGGTGCATATAAAAAATGAATCTTTTGCTAACATTTTAGGAACAATCTAAAGCATGTCAGGTGTACCAGAGGGCAGAGGCACATGGTGCACTCTAATATTTACATTAGTCTCTTGGTTTAGCTGAAATTGTGATCTCTAAATATGTTAATACTGTTTGCTCCCTAACAAGGTCTTTGACAATTCTTGAAGTGCCACTGTAACTCAAGGACACACACAGCAAAGCTCTAATACAGTTTTACCCGTTTTACTGCAGCAGTTATGCTAGCTATGAAGTAAAATATAAAATAAAATAAAATCTGAAATTATATTTGTATAGTATAGGTAGGTATATGTTCCATCATCCTATTTTTGTTATTTTTTTGGAGTTACTGCATTTAACTGTATTCTCAAAACTCTGTTATGCTCAGTATTTGTCATTAGTTCACGCTAAGATTTTTAGATGGGCGATGTATTTCTTTTTTACATAAGATTTTATTTGTAGTTTTCCATTATGACTAGATAGGATTAATTCTGTGAAAAATCATAGATTTACAGATGTGTATGAAGTAACTCCTTGTGAATGAGCCGCAGATTAAAATGAGCCTACTTAAAGCTGCAGTAGGCAAGATTTTTTTGATCATATTCACTGAAACCAACACTAGGCTCCGACAGAACAACATAAATCAGCCGGTTTTAGAAAAAAAAACACACTTCTACCTCCACCTAGAGCCGGTTATTTGTTTTGCAAAAATCCACAGCTCCCGGTTCTTCTGGTCCAATCAGAGCATGGCTGTGTGAGATCTGACTGTCAATCACATTCTGGTGCAGTCTGGTACGCACTGACGAGCACAAACTCGATGAGAGGATGCTCGGTGGTACTGAGGGAGGGGCATGAGAGTTGTAAACATTCAACATTTTGGCTAAGTCCCCTCAATCTGTCAGACTTGCCAACTGCAGCTTTAAGTGAGCATGTCAATTAATGTTTGCTGTCCTCCAGGCTCAACCTTCGTCCTACTATCGTTGTTATAGTTACCATTCATAAGCATTGATATGGAACGGCGATTAAACTTTTTTTTTACCAGATCTACTTCATAGGTGTCCCGTTATTCAGAATTAAAGGCCACCCCGCCAGCCAATCAGAAAAGAGTATTTCTTCTCTCCGGGTGATAAATACGTGGGTGGGCTGGTAAAATGTTTGGATGGGCAACATAGCAAAGCGGTCAAATTAGATTAAAATTGACATACACAAAACACAAAATAATCGGTAGCCCCAAGCCCAGATGGGGCCCTAGCAGATTAATATGATCAATAATCATTCACATTACTGGTTCTTTTCTGCTGAGCACTGCAAAAATGACAAGCAAACGCAAATGACGTGAGCTAACTGGATAGCTTGAAGGAACTAAGCTTTTTTCAGATGTAAAAGTTTGCCAATAGTTGCATAGCCTGCCATTTGTCATTTACAAACCAATGGTGAGATTCAGGAAGATTGAGAACTTTAATGATCAGTTTCTTGAGGCCTTTAATCATCCAATCGGAACACATGGAATCGGTAATGTGGTTGCCCTGCAACTTTGCTCAATCTGTGCATGCATTGACGATGTCAGAAACATGTCTCCACCTTGTACCACTTGACAAGTTCAGTTATGACTTTTTGAGATGTAACAGGCAAATCAACATAGTTGATCTGTTTGGAGGTTATGGCATGTCTCATAGGCGGAAAAAAGTTGTTGCTCTCAAACACTGTCCACTTAATCAACAGAGTCAGTGTACTGATGAAGGAATAGATTAAATAGACAGATATCGAAGGTTTGAAAAGTGATATCATGCTCCATTTAAAAAGTATTTTTAGTACTTTCAAAATACAAAAATACAGTATTTTATTTTGATACATGGTGTGGCTAATGCATTTTGTAGTTTATTTCTGATACACTTAAAATTAGGGGAATTTGATATTTTATTTTAAAATACATTTTAATGTTCACACTCAACACCAACTCATCTGTACATCCAAGCTGGGCTTGAGGCTGCACACTGTGCAAGATGCACAACTGAAAAAAAATCTTGACTTTGTTTGGGTGGGCAAGACACAATGCTTGGGTGGGCTTAGCCCACCCTGGCCCCTGCCTAGAGCCAGCCCTGATTATAACAATAAACTAATGTAGCTGCTGATTTGATTGTACTTCACTGCAACAGTTCACAAATGAGCAATTAAAAATCAGTCAGAAGAAAAAAGATAGGGTGTGAATATAAAGTTTTCAAACATCAATGAGTACTGTATGTGAGGACCAAACAGCATACAATGACTAGAACATCACTGAACTGTGCCATGGGCTATTCACTTCACAGACATACTGGAGCTGCCTACAGAGCACAGAAAGTCAGCAGCACCACTCTAACTTTGAAAGTCAGGAAAGCGCTAGCTAGGCCGGGGCCATGGAGTAGAGGCATTAATGTGTTTTGACTGTGGAGATGTATGTGACTCCAGGAGCTGTTATGGGAGCAGGGGAATGACAATGAAAGGAAAGGAAGTGATCAAAGACGGAGCACATTCAGAAATGACTCTACTGTCTCTCTCTTCTTCTCCTCTCACCTTGACCCCAAAGGCATTCTCATTCCTTTCTATTTTTCCTCTGCTCCTTCTCTTCTTGGTATTCTGTCAATTGATTGCTCGCAGCTCGGTGATTAGCCATCCTCACCCTTCCAAGGGGGTGAGAAAGCGAGAAAAAGACGGATGAGATAGGAAGATGTGAGGATGAAATGGAGGACGTCAGTGAGTCAGGACAGGAGACATGGAGGAGTCCGATTTCTGCAGAGGTCAACTGTGCCAGTGCATTACATTTCAAGAATCGAAGAGCCTTTCTAAATTAGTGCAATAACTAAGGGTGCTCTGATAAGCAGGGAAACAGAGTCATCTTAGTTTCTTCAGCAGTTTCTTCATGATGGCTTCCATACTGAGTGAGAAACAAAAGTGGTGGTAATGGTAATATACGTACACATTTTTATGCAGTCAGTTAATGTTCAAGTTATCCAACATGCAACAGTCAATGGAATAAGAAAAGAAAAAGAACTCAAGTGTTACTGACAACAAACTGACAACATTTAGCCTCCCACAAAAATATCTTCTCAATCCAGATTAGGATGAAGTACTTGTAATCACATTATCTGAAATACAGTGTTTGTTTTTTATACATTTTATTTTTATACATTATACAAATTATTCATACCCCTGGCAAATATTGATTTAATGTTGATTTTCTCTTGACCAATATGTTTGTTCTGAGAACTTCTGACTGAAAATGACACTGCTTCATGGCTAAAGGCTGAAAAAATGTGGTAGAAACATGGAATCAAAAAAAGAAGCATTTTCCTCTTTTTTTAATTTTCGTGAAAAATGACATGTCCAAAATTATTCATACCCTTTTTAAAAAATCAGTGGAACCATCTTTATTTGCATTCACAGCTCTCAAAATGGTTCTTGTAATACCTAACAAGCCTCTCCATGTCTCCACAATGATTGCACCACAACTTTTTAGCAGTAATTCGGGTTCTGAGGCAGGAACGATTCTTTGCCATCACTCTGGCCTTGTGCTCACTTTTTGACGGATTGAGGTCTGGACTCTAAGATTTTGATATTATTCTCTGTTAACCATTTCTTGTCTTGTTTGGCTGTATGTTTTGGTTCATTGTGTGGTTTAATGGTCCAATGCTGCCTATTGTGGTAAGTCTCTTACACTGCCTGATCTTTTCCTCCAGAACCTCAATGTAACCCCTTGTAGTGTTACCGTTTACTTTGAGGAGGTCAAAGTAGATTAACTGATATTCTAAATATTGCACATGGTGCAAGTGGCATACATTTCAAGAGAGTTCTTACAGTATGTCTGGACTTCTTTTCTTGTCTTTTTAAAAGTCGCACACTTTGGAGGGATAGGGATATATTACTATCCATCCAGTGGCCAGGGTAAGCATTGCAGGACATGAAAAGGAGGAGAAAAGGAAGTTCTCAGAGAACTTCTGGCTTGCTGATGAGTTTGGAACTTTTTTTCCTCCGGAGAAGTAGAGCTAGTTCCGTTAACGCTGGAAAAGGGGTTGCCTGCGCATCTGGAGGAAAACGCGTTTTTAAAAGAAGATTCTTTTTAGTTTTGCTTATGAAAACCGTAGAAAGGGCAAATATTTCCCCCCTTAATCGAGAGAAAATTACAACATCCGAGGCGATGAGATGTGAGTGAGCTATGCCTTATAGAAATGGACAGACTGTATCCAAGCGAAAACATGGCGTCTATTTCTCAAAGTTTGGATTCTTCTCCAGCCTACTTTTTTCACTGTGCTGCCTGGAGGCATGGAGCTCGTTGGGGATGTGCAGCCCTTGTCCCAGAAACTGTTCGTGTACGGTGGTGGGACCCCAGAATTCTTCAGTGGTTAATTGTTCGAACAAGGGATTGGATTGGGGACCATTAGCTTCGGAGCTCCCATCTGACATAAAAATCCTGTAAGTCGCAGCTATGCATTTGGTTTTAAATAGCGGCGAGATTAATATTAAGTGTATGCATGTTTTGATTGGTAAGTGCTCTGTTGTGTGCAGGTCTCACATGATACCTCTAATGGCACATTGCTGGAGGCCATTTATGTGATGGGTGACATTAGTTCAGGCCGAGATTGTTTATGTGCGGTAATTTGCCGTTATGAAACCAATACCGTTACTCTCCATCTCTCTCTCTCCACGGCGGAGATGAGTACGGACAGGGGCACACATCTTGCATGCAAATTTAGAATGAGAGAGAACAGTGACATGTTACCAATAAAAAAAACAAAAACATTTTCCGAGAGTAGCCATCTAGGCCTACCTCTAAGGGTTGCTCAAATGAGCGCTGCATGCAGTGTTGTTGCATGGGTCAATTAAAAATATTTCTGTAATTGTTCTAATTTCAGTTTGACTAGGCCTAAACGTTCAAACACATCGCGAACTTTTATCTACAGAATTCTTAAGCATTCTGAAATTGAGAATTTTAAGAGACTATAGGCTCCCGGTATATCACCATTATTTTATGCATTAATAGCCTACATTAATTTATAATAATGAGCAACCCCGGTTGGAGTGTCAGCAAGGCCTGTAATATGTTTTTCGTCCGTTTCTTTACTCCAGGCCTAAAGTAGCCTAGGCTACACATGTTAATGAGGGTTTCATAGTCTATTTTACTTTATTTATTTGTGAACATCTGAATTGTATGCCTATAACATGGTCTTCAGTTGGGTTCAGGTTACGGACTGATGTAGTTTGCGCCATTGTTTTGGCCTTATCGAGGTTCATGTGTGTCAGTATTGACTGACGGATTTTGACCTTAAAGGGCCCATCAGGTGACGGCTCATCACCCAACAGAGACGGTTAACCTCGCGCACCCACATCCTTGCGCCGAAAGAACACCGTGTACTTTCTTTTTGCGGACCGAGGCTCATATGTTATCGATTAGCTTTGCCCAGCTCCACTTTACTGGAAAAAATTGTCGTCAGAATAACGAGAATTGGCTGCAAAAGCGATTTCAGCAAGACTTTTATTAGGCCCATGTTTTAATTTCATTTCTATTATCTATCGTATAGTCACAAACAAGCCGGACTTTCAAAATGTCCAAATTCATGCAATTTCACACATTCTGTGCGCAGATGATGAAAAATATTCTATCATGTTTGACTTAGGCCTATGGTCTGTTGTCTGATATCTAACATAGTATAGTATAAGTATATAAGTAAGTATACTCTTTTGATCCCGTGAGGGAAATTTGGTCACTGGCATTTAACCCAATCCGTGAACAGAGGCGGACAGAGTACACAGCTTCATTACTTGAGTAAAAGTACAGATACCCTTTGCTAAATTTTACTCGAGTACAAGTAAAAGTACAACAGTCAGATGTCTACTTAAGTAAAAGTACTGAAGTACTTGTTTTTAAAAGTACTTGAGTATCAAGAATACAAGAGTACCACCAACCACTCGGTGAGTTGCACAGTTACAAAATGAACGTTAAGGGTTGTTTTAGGACATGTTTGAGTAGCCTACTACAGTATGCCCATTGCCAGCCACCCTGAGAAGTCAAAGACGATTCAAAATGAGTCAGAAAAGTTGAGACAGGACCAATCGTCAAAATGTCGGTGTCCACCACTCTAGTTCATCCAAAACAAACCAGAAAAGGGCCTTAAAGTGCTAAAAACCGGAATTTTCCTTTAAAATAAAACCTTTTGGTTTGTGACATCTTGACACCTTGACACCTTGAGACCTTGAATTTCCCCTGGGGATCAATAAAGTATCTATCTATCTATCTATCTATCTATCTGAGAAGCAGACCCCCCTGTGGTGTCTGAATCCTACATTAGATAAGGATTGGACAAGATCAGGGGATTCCCTCACCCAAATTGGGACATGTTGTCAGTTGAATATAGCAGATGATGGTCCATTTTGTGGGTGAAATATCCTCAGTAGTTCTAAACCCTGTGCTGGGTCCCAGAGAGAGACTGGTTTTGTGAGGGCCTCCCAAAAAGCTTCTGCTCTGGCTCCTCGAGCACCCCCACCTACATGTAGCTCTCATGCTCTCCCTCCAGAAAAGCAAAATCATTGATGGCTATCAACACAGATTCCTCTACAAGCTGTGAGAGGGAAAATTTCAACACGTTTTTATCAGTGTTGAAATTTTGATCCGCAGAACTGTGAGGAATCTGTGGAGACAGACATGATTTTCAGTGTAAAGCATGAGATCATGGCATTCTTACTCTTGTGTTAAATGGACCATCTATACATAAACACACACTCTGCCTCTCTCTGTTGCTCTGTCTGGCCTCCCCACCCCCCGGTGACTTTTCCACTGCATTAGGGACAGTGGACAAACAGTTCTCTTAAGCAGTGGACACAATTGTCAAACAGTGGATGAGCATTAGAACAGTGAGTGAATCAAATGTTCTGTTTTAGAAGCACACACACAAACTTGCTCTCCTATTGAAATCCAGTATGCCTGTGGTCTGTAGCTCTACGATAAGGCCTTGGGGGTGTGGATAGGCAGATTAAAAATTACTGCCAGTGCTGTCAAGTTAAGTAGTGCTGTCCACCATTGCTATGACTACGGCTCTTCATTCTCTCTCAAGCGTATGCATCAGGTCTGAGGATGTGATTCGTAAAAATAGAATATTTATTGGGAGCACTTTTTGGCAGGACACCCTGTCTCACTGAGCCCACAGCTGTCCCACAGAATAGCACTTTCCCCTCCACTTCCTTCTCTACCCAGCCTTCTAGCATTTTCTCTTTTGGATCTAACGTATGCTGCTCTTCTTTACTCTCCAGTTGAAGGCATTTTATTGTGACTCATATCATATACCTCCGCAGAATATTCCATTTTCTAGTTCAAAGGAATGTGATTCAAGCCTCCTGTATTGTGACCCTCTGTTGGCCCTCAGTGTCATCTTTCTAAATGTACAGTATAGCTCAGATGCTATACGCAGATGAGAACATTTTGAGGTAGTATTAGGCAGCACAATGATTTACATTGAATGTCATTGTACATCTTCTTACTTTTCTGAATCTGACTGATGTAGTCCTATCTAAATTGTTCCAAAGGAACGAAAAGGAACGAAATGTCGGATAGTAGTATTAGAATTTTGGTATTTCAGGTTCTTTATAAGATGTGTCATTTAAAAAAAAAAAAAAAAAAGGATATCTCCTTTTTAAGAAATAGAAATTATAAGAAATATTTTTTTATATTCTATTCCTCAATGTTCCAAGGTAAATATCAGTGTTTCCAAAGCAAAGCTAAAAATAGATAGATAGATAGATAGATAGATAGATAGATAGATAGATAGATAGATACTTTCTTGATCCCCAAGGGGAAATTCAAGATAACTATAACTAATGACATGGATGACACAAGCCAACTACCCTGAACTCGAGCAGGTTATACCCAATAAGGATGCAGTTTCAATCATTTTTTAATTTACCATGCCTCGTTCAAGAACTATGAGGGAAGTGTCAAGCTGAAAGTTTGAAATCATGATATTCATTTGAAGTCATATGGCTGAGCCCTAATTCTCTGCCTAATAACTTTTTCAAATCTGTTTTTCACCACATAGCAGCAGACACTATTACAATTATACATGAATGGCTGCTGTCTGGCACATTCCTTAAGTCCCTGAAAACAGCTGTTATGAAGCCCCCAACTCCAAAAGAACTTTCTAAATGCCTTCATTCTGGAGAATTACCAATGTAATTTCCAATCTACTATTTATTGGCAAGATGATCATTGATAACCTCCTTCCAAATGTCAAAAGGCTCTTCTGATTACCTTCATTCTTCAGTGCTATTTACAGGTGGTCTTTGTGAACAAAAGCCTGGATGCTGATTTGCTGAGTTCTGAATAGTTTGTAATTGGCAAACAGGTTTGCTATTTTGGCAGGTAATTCTATCTGTTACAATCGATCTAATTTTGGAAATGTTTTTAAAGTTGATAATAACAACAGTTTAAGTCTGAATTAATTGTATCATATTGCATTGTCATACATAATAACTGAACTCTGATCCGGTTTAATTTTCGTCTGCTGTGGGGTTACACAATTACTAGATTTTTAATCAAAATCGCAACTTGAACTAATGCAATTA
>NC_055965.1:1892500-1905000 GCF_018492685.1 Alosa sapidissima | reverse complement strand
TTGACTGTGTGTGTGTGTGTGTGTGTGTGTGTGTGTGTGTGTGTGTGTGTGTGTGTGTGTGTGTGTGTGTGTGCGCGCGCGTGTGTGTGCGTGCGTGCGTGCGTGTGTGTGATGGTCCAGCACATATCTACCCTACATTTGCCATTTGCCATGGTCCAGACAATGGACTGGAAATGGACATAGAAAGGAGATGAGAAAGTAGCAGAAAAGAAAAAAGCATCTTGCTTTTCCTAAAGTAACAGAAAAACACAAGGAGGAGGAGGAGAGAGGCAAAAGGCCACACCAACACTCCTTCTTCTGACCCACTCACACACACACAAACACACATACACACACACACACACACACACACACTCAGCACACTCTCACACACACACTCAGCACACACACAGACACACACACACACAGACCCACTCAGCACACTCACACACAGACACACGTTTCTCCTTCTTTTTTTCCCTCACTCCATTTTCCTCCTCCTCTCATTTCCCTTCACCATCCCGTCGCCAGGAAAGTACCCAACTAATCTCCCTCTGGGGAAGTGGCCCCGCGCGGGGAGGAGAGGGGAGAGGGGCCCCCGCTTTCCTGCTGCTCACAGCCCCAAATGAGGCACCCCGGCCTGGGCAGGTGGGGTGGGAGAGGGGGCCAGCATGCCAGCGGGAGCTTGGAAGGGCTTCCAGTGGAGCCTTTAGTGGAGAGGAGAGGAGAGAGACTCACTCTAGCACTAAAGAAAATCCACTCTCCACGAAGCATTTGGTTCTCTGGAGCTTCAGTCACTCACTCACCCCATGAAAAACACCTGGACACACACACACACGCGTACACACACACACACACATGTGCACACAAGGGTCTGATAACATTTTTGTGGTTGTGATTTAACATGTTCTTTGTGAGACGTACTGCAGACAGCATGTTTATCCATTAACATCTCTCCTAACGAACCTCTTTATTTTGCTCTAAGCTCTGCCCTTGGAGAGAGCTCGGCTTTGGATCGGTCGCTCTGTAATTGGGGTTTCTGCTGGCTGGGTTTTGGCCAGACTTCCTGAGCGTAGCCACTCCCCCATTAAGTGCCCCTACAATGTTAAATCTGCTGCAGTGTTGTCATTGGCGAGTTAGTGTGGTTTAATGTGTGTTTTGTCCTGTGTGGTCCCAATTTAACAGGGTCAGAGTTTGATTGAGATACATTGCTTTTTGTCTGTGAAATGCTCTGTTTTGTTTTGATGACAAAGGACTTTTGTGTTGATTTATTACTGGTTTATTTAATTTCTTAGGAAATAAATATAATTAGTAATTATAGTGTCCTGTCACACCAGTCTAGGTCTGGGCAGTAAGTGTATAAATTATGGAGTAATTGTATGAATAACAAGCTAGATCCCTGCCTAATTAAAAGTGTGAGATTCCAGCTTAAAGTTCGAAAAGTCTACTTGAAGAGGTATTAGGTGTTGTAAAAAAAGCAACAAAAAAAAAACAAGCAACCTGATTAGCTAGCAGACAACAGATTTGCATTGAAAACAACACCAACAACAGCACAGTTAGTCCTGATAAAAGAAAATGAAGTTTTTCAGCAGTATATTTAGAGACATTCTGCTGTAAAACGGCTCATGTTTGCAGGGTTTCTGACCCCATAGCCCAAATGTAAATAAGGAGGAGTTGGCTGGAGGACACAACAGATGTGTGCATCTCTCCCTCCCATGACCATGTCATCGAAATGAATTTGAGGATCTTATAAAAACTGGCAGTCATCACTGGCACACTAGATATTCTGAAATGAACGTTTGGAAACAACAATACATTAACAACTGTATGAAAATATCAAAAAGTACTGTTCTGCTCGATTATGTCAAAAATCATTATCGCAATTATCTCGTTCAATATTGAGGTCACGATTATTAAACACGATTACTCAGTGATTTTGGAACTCACCCACTTTCAAAACTTTTTACATTTTTAAACTGAATTTTAAATATAATCCATATATGCAAAAACATAATGCACACGACAACTCAAGACAAGTCATAATCACGATTAATCTATTAATTCAATTAATTGCACAGCCCTATACTGTTGCCATTCATAATTTTACTAATGTTGCAATTGCTTCAGTTTATGATCAGGTGTCAATCATATAAGCAGTCATTTGAAAGCAGATTATACCGAAATGTGTTCTAAATGTGCAGTAAAAGAAGAGCTTGGTTACTGGTCTGTTAGCTTGTCTTTAGGTTTAAATCTCAGGATGGTACACTGGCAAAGAAAAATTTTTCACATGGCAAATTACCCGCCTGGAAAAGACCAGAGCAATTCTCAGTTGAGATATTGGTCTGGGAGCTGTCAGTGGCAATGCCAGTGGGCAAATTGAACTGAAGCTGGTACATTAAACTTTCAGTGTATCCTGTCAGAAGAACAACAAACACATCACTCTTATCAACGAACGCTTTACTTAGTTTTGTTCTTTTCAAGAAAATACACTGTCCAGATACACTGTCCAGATGCAATCAGTGACAGCAATTGGTTGTTTACAGAGGTGCCTCAAGAGTGCCCTTCTGTCTGTCATAGTATTCATATCAATAAATATATATTAAGTCAAAATAGACAGTATCAGATAGATAATTGTAATTGGCCGAGCTGAGATCCGAGAGCCGAGATCTGTTTGAACGGTATAAACGGACCTGTCTGATCAAATGAAATGAGCTCTCAGATAACAGGTAACATCATTTAGTGAAGCAGTAAGCTACTCTCTAGCTCTTTGATCAGAAAACAAGACTTGAATACCTGAATGCACCAGTATTCTCAACAGCTAATCATATCTGTGTATTTTTAGGCCGCATATAATTATGTTCTTCTCATTAAAAGGCTCCATCAGCCATACTGTAATTTTCATAAAGTTTGGGTTGAGTGGTGTCAGTTCTTAAATAGTGGGCTGGTAGTCTGTGCAATCAAGTTTAGTCTAGTGATTGGCATGTTTTATTTATACACAATCCTGTTGGGCTGAATTCTCTGTTCACGTTTGTCATTATCTTGTTTGCTGTACTAATTTGCATGAGCACAATTTCTCTCTCTCTCTCTCTCTCTCTCTCTCTCTCTCTTTCTCTCTCTCTCTTCTTTTTGTTGAGTTGGAGGACTAGACAAAAGACAGCATCAAGCGATGTCCTTTGATTGCTTTGGTCTTTCTCTCCTCCTCTCTCTAACCCTGGTGGAAGTGGCGGCAGCCAGACATGCCATATAAGGTGTTGGTGTGGTGGGCCAGGGAGCCGTGCGTGCACATGTAAAACAGAACCATATGTCACCAGCGCTCCCCAGCACAGGAGCCCAGCTACCGCTAACGCTAATGCTAATGCACAGCACACAGCTCCCCCCAGAGCCCCCGGGGAGGAGCAGGGGGAGACGAGGAGGAGGAGGAGGGGGAGGAGGAGGAGCAGCTCCTCAAAGCCAAGGGGGTGTGGAAGGGGTTTGACCCGATTGGTTTTGGATGGGGCGAGACAGAGGTGTTGTCAGGCAGGTCATGATGAAGAGCTTGTGTTCAGGCTCGGCGGTGACCTCATGCCTTGAGTGGCTCTGACAGCGGGATGATGTCATCGGCCTCTGTTCCACTGACTCATGGGAGTTTGGAGCCACGGGTTCGCCTGGAAAGAAAAGAGCGCTGAGAGGGCTGAGTGTTTAGTCTAACTCGGTCTCAACTCTTCTTTTTACCTCTCTCTCTCTCTCTTTCTCTCTTTCTCTGTCTCTCTCTCTCTCTCTCTCTCTCTGAGCCTCACCTCAGTGCAGTGCGTGGCTAGAGATTGTGGGATTGGCTTCGGTTGATCTGAAGGTTGAGATTACGACTGGATTAGATGAGATGAAGGCCAGATCTTGGAATGTGTGCTCCCATCATTACGCACACACACGCACACATGCACACACACACACACACACACACACACTTACAAAGAGAAACAGAGTCCCCCACCTCTCTCTCATACACACACATAGACACACAAACACACACACTGCCACTTTTTAACCAGACAGTCTTATTACCTCCATTCTCACTTGACAGACAAAGACACCCACCCACACACAACACACACACACACACACACACACACACACACACACACACACACACACACACACACACACACACACACACATTCTCTCTGTAGGGGTCAGATGTTCCAAGGAGACAGTCGGCCAGCGTGTGACAGCTGGTTATTGAGTAACATGGTTGATTTGTGAAGAGAAAGGGAAAAGAAGAAAAACGAGAGAGAGAGAGCAGATTACACTGCTACACGACACAAGCATAAACACAAATAAACACACAAACAGACACGGATTAGAGGCTTAACTCTTGCCAGAACTCAGTATGCTTTGGTCTGAGCTGGACAGGCGGCACAAAAAGACCAGTGAAGTTCCAATTGTAACTGCGGCCGGTCTCTGAGCCCCTGGTCAGGACAATAGCTGTGCCGAGCTGATGCATGAGTCTTAACTGGACACACTGGGCTTCTTTTAAACTACAGACCCATCACCAGGGCTCCGAACCGGTTCAAGGAACGAAAACGAAAACCGAAAACGAACGGAATTTTACGGAATTTTACGAGGAGCAGAAACGGAAACGAAAACAAAATGGTCTTCAACTGTTCCGGAACAGAAACGTTATTCTGAAATCCACAAAACCGGTTAATAACGTTTTTTTTTCGTTCTCTATATATTTTATAAAATTTCACAAAAGCATATCCTATGTCAGGGAGACTATTTCCGGTTGTGCGAAAAACAAGCCCGCATCTACACTGTTAATGTGAGCCAACTAGGCCTACCTATCCGTCTGCCACTTCGGATCTTAGGCCAGCTCGTAGCGTAGGCTACTGAAACTTATTTGGAAATTGTTTGTAGCCTATGCGTAATAGCCTATTTTGCCTGTCCACGCCTTGTCGTTTTAAAGTCGGGATTTGAAATGTTTGCGCAATTATAGCCTATTCTATGTAGAAGAGTTAAACGGAAAATTTGAGATAGGCCTTGTCAGCAACAGACAGGTTGGAAATTATAGCGCAAGCCTTTGAAGAAATCCATATGGATAAAACCAGGTAAGGAGTTTAGCACGTATCCAGAAATATTTTTGATAAGAAATTATTTATAGGCATAGGTTAGGCTTACAGTAAGTCTGTAGGCTATGTGATGGATAGCCCATCTGAATGTTTTTGGATGCCGCCTGTGATTTATTATTTTTGGGCATAGCTACGGTATAGGCTAAATCAAGGGGAAATAATGAGTACGTCTATTCTAAGGTAAAGTTCGCAAAAATAGACTTGATAGGCCCGCCAAACACTGCCGGAACTTTAAGAACGAACGATATTTTGCGTTCCGAACCGGTTCAGGACCGATATGTTGGTGGCGGAACGCATGCAAGAACGAAAACGTTAAACATAGGCCTACCTGAACCGTTCGGAACGGAACGTTTGAAAAATAATTTCGTTTTCAAGCCCTGCCCATCACTCCCTCTTTAACTAGCAGATGACAGAGTGCTATAGAACCCTGAGAGGAGGCTGGGAATTGCTGCTCCAATGTGTTGGTGGGTGGGTGGGTGTGTGTGTGTGGGTGTGTGTGGAGAGGGGTTGTCAGCATAATGACTTTGCCAGGACATTCCTAGGTCACACACAGACACACACATACACGTGTTGCACACATTCACATACGTTGGCATACATTCATATTCACACACATAATGTCTGTAGTCATACTCTATATTCTAATGCTCCTGTGTCTCCTCATTCCTGTGTCCTCTCTCTCTCTCTCTCACACACACACACACTGATGTTTCAGATGGTCCACTCCCCCTGTGCCCTCCCCCCCTTACACACTCTGTCTGGAATGTACAGATGTTTCCTTTTGGGAGCTGCTGCTACCCTGGCCGATTCTCTCTCTCTCTCTCTCCGTCGGCTCTTTCTCGGTCTTTCTCTCTCTTTCTCTTGTTTTTTTCACCCTGTTTTTCGACCACTTTCTCTTTCTCATATGTAGTCCCACTCAGATGTGTAGACCCTCTCAATCATGCACATCTACACACTACTGCAAGGCAAACACAAGCAGGCTGTCTTTCTTTCTTTCTTTCTTTTTCTTTCTTTCTATCTTTCTTCCTTCCTTCCTTCCTTCCTTTCTTTCTTTCTTTCTTTCTTTCTTTCTTTCTAGCAGTAAACAGCCTGAATAAGACTCAGACTAGTGTGCACAGAAAAGTCATAGTTTGCTCTTAAAACTCCTCCTGGGAAAGTGAGGGGGTCTGGGTTATTTCAGTGGTAGACGTGCCTACTGAAGGGCCTGCTCTTCCATACAAGTTACAGTGCACAGTTGCTATACCATAGCACTATAGCATCTAAATACAGATCTCACTCTCTTCATCATGGGCATACTGGTTTCTCATACCCATGACTTCTTCTTTATTGCTGTAGATCCTATATGTTTATCTTTTATATTTTCTTTATATTTATATACCTTGTGTTTCCTTTTTCCCTCCTTGTTTTCAGTTTCAATTTTAAAAGATTCAGTGACATGACAAATCTATACGCCCATATTGCCAAAGTGTTCAAAAATATTCAAAGCATGCTCTCTCTCTCTCTCTCTCTCTATGTCTCCCTCTCTCTCTCTCTCCCTCCCTCCAGCTGTTTTAAATGCTCTTCATTCAAGAGAGGAGGCGTTGTCTGTAGAATGCTGCCTTCGTGTGTCACTTCCAGTGCTTTGTACATCTTCTTCTCCGTGTCCTTAACTGCCCCTTCATTTGGTGGTGCTTCCCCAGCGCCTCTATCATTTGGATGTCTCCAGATGGGCGCTGTGCTGAGCAGTATCTCTCTTCCTGCTGCCTAACCTCTACTCCTCCTCCTCCTCCATCTCATCCCCTATGTGCTCAGCCTCACAATAAAAGAGAGCCTTTGCTTTTCTCTTTTCTTCCCTGCCCTGCCGCACATCGCACAGCCCTTTATTTATCTATCTCTCCTTCTCAGCCTTTCATATCCCTCTCTCCTCTGAGCTTATGCTTCTCTCTCTTTCACCAGCTCCTCTTATTCCTCTCTTTTTTTCTGTGCATTTCCTGTGTTAAATGTCTATTCCCCTCTGCAGTCCGTCAGTCTTTCTCTCGTGTGTCTGTCTCTTTGTCTCTCTCTCTCTCTCTAATAATAATAATAATAATAATAATAATAATAATAATAGTAATAAATGTTATTTATAACACACTTTACATCAACTCAATGACCTCAAAGTGCGATACAATGCACATAAAACAACATAAAAGACTTTAAAACTAGCATAAAAGGAAAACAGAGAGAAAAAAACATTAAAGTAGCAGTTTTAGCCATAGGCTTTTCTAAGAAGATGGGTTTTAAGGCCTTTTTGAGAAGAGTCCACAGTCTGTAGGGCCCTTAGATTGGAGAGCATTCCACAGACTGGGTGCAGCTGAACAGTAGGCGCGGTCGCCCATAGTTCAAAGCCTTGTCCTCAGAGGCTGGAGGAGGTTGGCCTGTCCAGAGCGGAGGTGGCGTGAGGAGGAATGGGGGGTGATGAGTTGTTTGAGGTGTAGGGGGCAGTGTCATGGAGGCACTGGTGGGACAGAAGGGAAACTTTGAACTCAATCCTGTACTGGACAGGAAGCCAGTGGAGAGATTTGAGGATGGGTGTGATGTGGTGGTACTTCCGCACCCCCATCAGGATCCTGGCAGCACAGTTCTGGATGTACTGCAGCTGCTGGAGGTTCTTGCTGGGGATCCCGATGAGGAGAGTGTTGCAGTAGTCCAGCCTGGATGAGACAAAGGCGTGGACAAGTTTTTTGCCATCGGGGAGAGTGAGTATGGGGCAGAGTTTTGCAGTGTTCCTGAGGTGGAAGAAGGAGGTTTTGCAAAGGTGTTTAATGTAGGCCTCAAAAGTCAGGTGAGGGTCCATTCTGATGCCGATGGGGCCAAGGACTGATCCTTGAGGGACACCACAGGTGACAAGAGTGTGTGTCCGATTTTGCACCACCCAGGCATACATACTCTGTCTCTCTCTCACTTTCTCTCTCTCTCTGTCTTCTACTTTGTCGTTCGTCCTCTCCTCTCTTCATCATTACTGTTGTGTGCTGTTGGCTGTGTTGCTAATGTGTTGTCAGCATGGAGATGAACACACACTGCCTGTAGTCTTTAGCCAGCTTCCCCCTCCTCCTCCTCCTCCTCCTCCTCCTCCTCCTTTATTTACTTGGTCTGCTGCTCCTCCTGAGTCACTTGTGGCTTTACAGAGCCTCTTTGTCCATGCGCGCACCTCCCTCCTCTGTTGTGCAGTGAGTAGAGGAGGGCAAAGCCAACTGTGAGACCCACATCTGAGACTTAGCTTTCTCTCGGCCTGTCATTCTGTGGGTTATGTAGCCGAGCTCTATGGGTAAGGTGCCTGGCTGGCTATACCCCTCTGTTAGGAGAGATGAGGAATATATAAATCAGAGGTGTGTGTGTGTGTGTGTGTGTGTGCGTGCGTGTGTGTGTGTGCATGTGTGTGTGTGCGTGTGTGTGTGTGCGTGCATGTGCGTGTGTGTGTGTGTGTGTGTGTGTGTGTGTGTGTGTGCCAGAAACAGCTCTTTGCTGGAAGTCATTTGAAGTCATTTGCTGTGTAATAGTGCTGCACTGCTGGAAGCATCGAGGCTTCAGTGAAAGCGATAGGAAAGGCAAATCACCAAAACAACACCAGCTCATTACTTGTGTGCCTGTTGCTGTGTTAAAGCCATTCAGTATGAGAATGTCTGTCTGGGCCCTCATTTCCAACATCATGTGTGACGCTTGTGAAGGTACAATTGCCCTCTGGTTTTTTTGCATGGGTTTTGTTTATCTTTGCAACATATCTGAATTCCTCTGCGTGTGTGTGTGTGTGTGTGTGTGTGTGTGTGTGTGTGTGTGTGTGTGTGTGTGTGTGTGTGTGTGTGTGTGTGTTTGCACGTGTGTGTGTGTGTGTGTGTGTGTGTAGGTGTTTGTGTGTGTGTGTGTGGCATTTAACCATCTGGGTCCCACATGCTGTAAGTGAACCCTCTCATTTCCTCCCTCTGCAGAGATCTGTCCAGAAACCGCATCCAATCCCTCCATGACAGTCTCTTTGATCACCTCACTTCCCTGAAGGAACTGTGAGTATATATATATCTATATATTTGTGTGAGCGTCTGTGTGTGTGTCTGTGTGTGTCTGTGTCTGTGTGTGTGTACTTGTGTGTGTTCCTCTGTGAGTATGTGAGTGCGAACCATGATTTAGAATAAAGTCTTCAACTCCCCATCTTTCCTTCTGGTTGTCTTTTTTCTTTCTCTCCATCCCTCTCCTTTCTTCATTTCATCTCTCTCTCTCTCTCTCTCTCTCTCTCTCTCTCTGCCTGTCTCTCTCCCCAGGTATCTTCAGAATAACCGCCTCACTGTCCTGCCGCGCAGGGTTTTTGGCTATAGATCTCTAGCCGTGCTGTAAGCTCCACTGCTTGTGTGTGTGTGTGTGTGTGTGTGTGTGTGTGTGTGTGTGTGTGTGTGTGTGTGTGTGTGTGTGTGTGTGTGTGTGCGCGCGCATGTGTGGGTGCGCGCATGTGTGGGTATGTGTGGGTGTGCTTGTGAAAACTATGAATATACTTACGTTTTGTAGGCACAAACCCGTATGGAATTTGTTTATACCTGCAGAGTTTGTATGGACTAGAACACCTTAAGCAGACACCAGAGAGGGCTCTATGCACTCAGCACAGCAGCAGAAGCAGCGCAGCGTAGGCCTGAGTGTGTGTGTGTGTGTGTGTGTGTGTGTGTGTGTGGGCTCTATGCACTGAGCACATCAGCAGAAGCAGCGCAGCGTAGGCCTGAGATAAAGAATGAGCTCAGAAGAAGAAGAAGCAGATCCTCAGCAGAATCTAATGAATTGCAACAAACAAGACCGAACTGAAACATTGTGCATTGCCAATTCTGAGTTAAGTGGGCAAGAAACCTCCTGAGAGAGTGTCTGGCTGCAGTTTCAGACACACACATACACGCGTGCGCGCACACACACACACATACACGCACACACACACACAGACACACACACACACACACACACACACAGACACACACACACACACACACACACACTCACACACACGCACACACACACACACACACACACACATACACACATACACACACCCACACACACGCACACACACACTCATACACACACACACACACACACACACACACACACACACACACACAATCACAGGACCATTGAGGTTAATTAAACACCATTGCTCCAGGCTCTCAGTTTCCCAACTCCAGCACATGTTACACTCTCTCTCACACACACACACACACACACACACACACACACACCATCCCTTCCTCCTTCCATCTCAGCTCCCAGTCTGGTACACTAAAATCACCCCAGCACTTTTCCATTCGCCCACTCCAAACCAGAAGAACAAGGGAATGATTATGCTGGCAGAGAAGGAGAGAGAGAGAGAGAGAAAGAGAGAGAGAGAGGCAGTGGGGAGCAGAGAAGAAGGAACAGAATTCTACGGGTGGAAAAGAGTGGAGAGTGATTGAGTGTGAGAGGAGGGAGGGTATGGCTCGGTGGGTGAAAGGTGAAATCGGTGGCGTCAGCGTCTCTGCTAAAACAGTTTGCTTTTCGCCCTCCCCAGGAGAAAGTTCTCACGTGTTGTCCCATATTCTGGTTTCTCCCCGCAGAGATCTGAGCAACAACCAGATCACCACCATAGATGAGCGGATATGCGATCATTTATTTAATTTAACCGCCATGTGAGTATAAACATCGCACGCACACACTCTGAACACCGTCGAGTCATGTCCAAACCAACAACATACGGGGCGGGGCGGGGTGGGCGGGGGGGTCAAGAAGATGAGTGTAGCGCAGCAGGTGTTTCTGATCTAGTTTGTACAATAGAGAGAATTCCATCAATAGCCCCCCCCCCCCCCCCCCCCCAGGGAGAACCTCCAGAATCAGATGAGTTCCTGTTACTCCATGTTACTCCATGTTACTCCATGTTACTCCATGCCTCCATCTTCAGCAGCTCCAACCCTGTTAGCTGGAGCCCAGTGTGTGACAGGGCTGCTGCTGTGTGTCTGTTGTGCATATGCCAGGCAGACGCAGACTGTGTCTGTTGTGGATGGTGTTAGTCCAATCTGCGGAGGTGTCAAGAACACAGTTTATATGATCTGTAGAAAGTAGCTCTCAGTGTGTAGGCCTGGAGGCCGGCTGAACTAGAGACGGTCTTGGGAGTCCGTCGGACGGACAGAAATAGATGGAGAGGGCAGGGCAGGGCAGGGAGCGAGGAGTGAGCTCATTGTTATTGCACAGACGTTCAGATTTCCATTCTCACAGCAAGCCATGGACTCGTATGGATCATTCTCACACCCACACACACTTACTAACACACTGACTCTTTTCTTTCTCTCTCTTTCTCCCTCTGTCTCTCTTTTTTTTCCTCTCTCCCTCACACACACACACACACCCACTCACACACCCCATCGCAAACTGTTTCTCTCTCATTCTCTGACTGTTTTTGCACTGCTCTGTCTCTCTCTTTATCTCTCTCTTTATCTCTCTCTCTCCATAGTGACCTGAGCTTTAACCCGTTGGTGTGCGACTGCTCGCTGTACCGGCTTGTGAGCTGGCTGCAGGAGAGAGGGGTGTCGGTGCGGCGGCCCAACTCCATGCTCTGCGACCAGCCGCCCCGCGTCAAGAACCAGCCTCTCCTCAACGTCAGCCTGCTCACTTGTGGTAGGCACCGCACCGCACCACACCGGCCCCTACTCCCTACTCCCTACTCCCTACTCCCACGCCTCAGCTAATGAGGCTCCCTCTTTAATATCAGCGATGTCGTGGTGCTCTTTCAGATCATCTCCTAACTGATGTAGCTGCCCAGTGGGGGAGGATGATCAGAGCTCCAAGGCTTTGTTAGGAAGAGACCCGCCTTAATAATATTAGCATAAGATCAAGGCTTGCAGTTTAACAGGCCTTTCTTCTGCTTCCTCCTCCTCCACCCCCCTATTGTTAACACTTGTGCAAGTAGAGCTATTCTTTATTTGAGCATCATTTACTATGCACTATTTCCAGACAAAAAACATTGATTAGTACCTAAAAAGGCAAAAACTTAGCAAGAACTTACTCTGTATGCATATTTTATAAGGGATAACAGTCCGCAAGATGTCCCAGTAGGCAAAAATGTTGGATGAGACAGAAGCAAGTCCATATTCCAACTGTCCAAGCACATCTCGTAGCTTGTTTATGTTGTTGTTGTATGAGTTATTGTCCAGTTATTGTCCAGCACCTACTCTTCCTGCAGTGATGGAATGGTTTGTCATGCATGGGACCCTCAGACTATGAAGCATGAATGCATTGATATGCTAATGTCTTATGCTGATGTGTTATGAAAGGGATAAAAGATGCAGAACTCTTCTCCTGTGTGTCTGCTTGTCCTTACTGTCTTTCATCCACACTCATTTGTTTCTCTTATTCTGGCTCTCCCATCAGGAATTCTTATTGGTATGAATGACAATGTTTATA